>NC_053041.3:522924348-523227378 GCF_002575655.3 Aegilops tauschii subsp. strangulata
GTGCAACAAGTTTTGTGTAGCCTTGAGAGCATCGATGGTTGTCCCTTGAGTGGCCTCGGCATCAAAGACATGGTATACAATTCCTCCATGTTCATTCCCGTTTCTGTTGTTTGATGCTTGCATGTTGATTGCGCATATAAATATACATTCGTGTCCTCAATTGTAGGAATTCCAAGCTTTGGAAGCATTCAAGGCCCAACACGGAAACAAGTCGTTCACCCTCACCCATTGTTGGATGCTCATAAAAGACGATGAGAAGTTCAAGGAGCAATATGCCGCCCTCAAGAAGAATGGAGGGTCGCAAGCCGCCGAGGACCATGGTGAGGTAGAGAAGCGGTCATGGGGAAAGACCAACTACAAGAAGGAGAAGAAGCGTGATGCAGCAACATTTGCCTTGCAAAACTTTGCAAGGCATGATGACCCAAAAGGAAACAAGAGAGGAGATGTGTCGCCAAGATAAAGCAGAGAAATTGAAGGCCTACATCGAGATACAAAGGATGAAGCTCAAGATGGAGGTGGAAATGCAAGCGAAGAAGTTCGAGATGGAGGCAGAAATACACACGAAGAAGCTAGAAATGGAGGTGGACATGCAAGCGGAGAAGCTCGAGATAGAGGCGACTAAAGCCAAGACCAAAGCAAAAGAAGTGGTGCTCGCTTGCATGATGAAGGAGGTGGAGATCATGACGGTGGACTTGAGCATGGTGTCCCCGAGAAGGAGGCCTTGGTTCCATAAGATGCAAAAAGAGATGCTCAAGCTTGATGATTGGTCTATGGCGGAGAGCACCATCTTTTTGTATGCCGGCAAGTGTGCCGGCAGGACCACGGACGAGATGTATGGTGTGATTGAACTACTGCCTTTTTTGTGTGCTGGCAACTGTGCCGGTGATACATCTCCAACGTATCTATAATTTTTGATTGTTCCATGCTATTATATTATCTATTTTGGATGTTTTATATGCATTAATATGCTATTTTATATGATTTTTGGGACTAACCTATTAACCTAGAGCCTAGTGCCAGTTCCTGTTTTTCTCCTTGTTTTAGAGTTTTGCAGAAAAGGAATACTAAACGGAATGAAACTTCCATGATGACTTTTCTTGGACCAGAAGACATCCAGAGGGCTTGGAGTGCATGTCAGGAAAGCCACGAGGCGGCCACAAGGTCCGGAGGCGCGCCTAGGGGGTAGGGTGCGCCCCCACCCTTGTGGGCCCCTCGTGACTCCACCGACCTATTTCTTCCGCCTATATATTCTCAAATATCCCAAAACCTTCCATGAGAGCCACGAAACCACTTTTCCACCGCCGCAACCTTCTGTACCCGTGAGATCCCATCTAGGGGCTTTTTTCGGCGTCCCGCCGGAGGGGGATTCGATCATGGAGGGCTTCTACATCAACACCATTGCCTCTCCGATGAAGCGTAAGTAGTTTACCACAAACCTACGGGTCCATAGCTAGTAGCTAGATGGCTTATTCTCTCTCTTTGATTCTCAATACCATGTTCTCCTCGATGTTCTTGGAGATCTATTCGATGTAATACTCTTTTGCGGTGTGTTTGCCGAGATCCGATGAATTGTGGATTTATGATCAGCTTATCTATGAATATTATTTGAATCTCCTCTGAATTCTTATATGCATGATTTGATATCTTTGCAAGTCTCTTCGAACTATCGATTTGGTTTGGCCAATTGATTGTTTTTTCTTGCAATGGGAGAAGTGCTTAGCTTTGGGTTCAATCTTGCGGTGCTCGATCCTAGTGACAGAAGGGGAACCGACACGTATTGTATTGTTTCCATCGAGGATAATAAGATGGGGTTTTCATCATATTGCTTGAGTTTATCCTGCTACATCATGTCATCTTACTTAATGCGTTACTCTGTTCTTATGAACTCAATACTCTAGATGCAGGCAGGAGTCGGTCGATGTGTGAAGTAATAGTAGTAGATGAGTAGATGCAGGCAGGAGTCGGTCTACTTAACACAGACGTGATGCCTATATTCATGATCATTGCCTTAGATATCGTCATAACTTTGCGCTTTTCTATCAATTGCTTGGCAGTAATTTGTTCACCCATCGTAATATTTTCTATCTTGAGAGAAGCCTCTAGTGAAACCTATGGCCCCGGGGTCTACTTTCCATCATATAATTTTCCGATCTGCAATTTTAGTTTCCTATTTACTTTCTTTGCAATCTTTTACTTTCCGTTCCCTAAACCAAAAATACCAAAAATATTACTTTACTGTTTATCCATCTATATCAGATCTCACTTTGCAAATAACCGTGAAGGGATTGACAACCCCTTTATCGCGTTGGGTGCAAGTTGGTGTTTGTTTGTGCAGGTATTCGGTGGCTTGTGCGTTGTCTCCTACTAGATTGATACCTTGGTTCTCAAAACTAAGGGAAATACTTACTCTACTTTGCTGCATCACTCTTTCCTTTTCAAGGTAAAAAAAACCAACTTAAGCTCAAGAGGTAGCAGCCGGCTGTTGGCATGTGTGCCGACAATGAACAGTGTGTTGTTTTTTGGAGGCTGGCATGTATGTCGGCCGCTGGCATGGCCGCCGTCATGAGCTGTGGCCGCTGGCCTTTTTTAATGCAAATTTGCTTCGTATGCTAACAAAAAATGCGTCGGCCGGTTGGCTGCACCGGTCAGACACAGGTGGACAGCGAGCGCCCAGCCGACCCAAACAAACAAACCGCGCATCCGTTTGCGTCGGCGCGTTGGAGTTGCTCTAATTACCCCACCCCAATGAGCTAAGTGCATGTAGAAAGTAATGAGACCATGTGTTGAATGTTAGGCTAGTCATGGTGGGGAGTATCATATACTAGTATCATGCATTTGATACTAGTGTATGATACTAACTTCATAGTGCATAGTATCATAGAGTACTATCATAGATAATCTTATTTATGACCATGCATGACACAAAGTAGCACATCATTAATTATGATACGGTATCTACCTATGTTAGGCTGGTCGTAATGGTGAGTACCATATACTAGTATCATGCATATGATACTAGTGTATGATACTATGTTTGTAATGCATAGTATCTTAGGTTGCCTTATTAATTGCCATGTACTCCCTCCTTTCCGGTTTATAGGGCTCAACTCAAAAATCTCACCAACCAAGGTACATGGTGAGTGGTGGAATATTTTTTGTAGTTTGCAAAAAGCACCTAATTAATGCTCTTGTTTTCCTCAAAAAATTATGTTTATCAATGCATTAATTGCAATGCATGCATGCATAAAGTACATTTTTTTAGAGTACGCCAAAGGCGTACCATACCTTTATAGAAGAAGAGAGCAAGCGTTATTTACAAGAGTTACAGGAAAGAAAAAGAGCTTCCGAAGGGAAGCGCACACCCTAGGGCACCCAACTAGCTAGCCTATGCCAACACTCTCACAAAACGAGCCATAACCTCCTCCACCCAAGCCCGCCAGTCTCCATTCTTTTAGCTCCGCGATGATGGCAAGGGCCAGCTCAGATGCGGTCTTCTGCTGGTTGATCCGGTGAAAAACTCTGGCATTGCGTTGCTTCCAAAGAGCCCATGTGGTCGCGATGATGACCGTGTCAAAGCCGCGCTTAAATATTTTTCTGAAGTTAGTCCTCGTGGCCAGCCACCAGTCAAGAAGAGTATCCTCCGGTCTAGGGACACTACCTGTGAAGCTCAAAGTCTCAAAAATGTAGTGCCACACTTCCCTAGCGTAAACGCACTGAGTGAGAATGTGCTCCGCATTGTCCTCGTCTTGAAGACACGTGAAGCAGGCGGACGGAGCATCCTGGAGTCCATGTCTGAATCTCCTGTCAGAAGTCCAAATCCGGTGCTGAATTGCCAACCAAACGAAGAGTTTGCACTTCAGGAGAGCCCAACTTCTCCAAATGCAAGTGGCATAGGGTGCCCTTTCAGTGCCTTGGGAAAGACGATTGTAGGTGGACTTTGCAGTATAGGATCCGGATAGGTCAGCCGGCCATGAGAAAGTATCGTCCCTAGTGGGGTCGCGATTGATCATACTGATCGCGAGGTTAAGATGTAAAAGCTGCATGTGGCCAACAAAGTTAACCTCTCCACTGATATCATGCAGCCATCGCCCCTCCAAAAGCCCATCCTCGACCGTGCGGCGATTGATCGTACGCGTGTCCACTAGAGCGTGGATGAGCGGCGCGATGTCCTTGACCGCAAAGCCATGGATCCATCGATCTCTCCAGAACAAGACCTTACTGCCCTTCCCCACAATGATGTGCACCATGCTGTCAAAAACCTCCCGAGCCTCTCTATCGACCGCCATGGGCAAGCCTTGCCAAGGCCTGTCAGGATCCGTTCTTCTGAGCCACTCCCATCGAACTCTCAAGGCCAACCCTTGCAATTGAAGATTAAGAACGCCCAAACCACCTTGCCAAGTCGGTTTGCAAACCGAGTTCCATGCCATGAGGCATTGACCGCCATTCACTTTCTCCTTGCCAGCCTAGAAAAATGAGCGCATCCATTGGTCGATCTCTTCAAAAACCCAAGCTGGAGCCTCCGCGATCATGAAGTGATGTATGGTTTTGGCCGCGATGACCGACTTAACGAGCACCAAACGTCCTGGGCGATGAATAAGCCCTCTTTGCCAGGTCGGGCCGAAGCTCTTGGCTTGGTCGATCATGGGCTGCCAATCGGCCCTCGAAAGCTGTCGGATGGCAAGTTGGAGACCAAGGTATTTGCACGGAAAGTTGCCCAAACGACAATGCAAGATGGACTGCACCCGGTCTCGGTCGCTGATATCCCCATGGATCAAGATGGCCATCGACTTATGATAGTTGATTTTAAGCCCATAGGCCTCCCCAAACACATGTAACACCGATCTGACAAATGTGAGGTCCAGCTCCTTTGGTTTAACAAATAAGACCACGTCGTCTGCGTAGATCGACACCGACTGATGAGCTTCGATGCCCGGAAAATTTCCTATAACACCTAAGTTGGCAGCCTTGATCACGATGCGTGACAACACATCCATGGCAATGACGAATAGCAGGGGAGAGATAGGATCCCCCTGCCTGAGGCCCTTGACATGAGTGAAGCTTCTGCCGGGAACTCCATTGACAATCACTTTGGTGGTGGCGGTCCGTAGGAGAATAGAGATCCAACCGCACCACTTTTGGCCGAATCCTTTGCTCCTCATCACATCCGTCAGGAACGACCAATTGAGCGAATCAAAAGCCTAGTGATGTCAAGCTTCAAAAAAGCGATGTCCGCCTTGCGAGCGTGTAACTTCCTGGCCACTTGCCTAACAAGGAGGAAATTGTCATGTAGATGCCTCCCACAGATGAAAGCTGACTGGTTGGTCGTGACGATTTCTTTCATTCTTCTGCGCGCTCTCATCGCGAGTAACTTGGCGAAAATCTTAGCCACACTGTGCGGGAGGCTAATGGGCCGAAAATCTCCAACCTCCTCCGCGTCCGGCTTCTTCGGTATAAGGACAATGTGGGCTCGGTTAAGCTTACCGAAACCACGGCCATCTCCAACATAGAGCTTAAGAAACACCGCCATGATCTCATGCTTGATGATGGGCCACACCTTCTGATAAAAGGCCGCGGTAAACCCATCCGGCCCTGGTGCCCGCTCCGGGTGCATCTCCTTGATTGCGCTCCAAACTTCCTCTTCTGTGAATATAGTGTCCAACTCCGAGAGATCAAGCTGAGCCATATCCAGGAAACTAAGATCGACGTCGACGTCGCGAGCTAAAGCCTGCCCCAACAACTGTTCGTAGGCATCCGAGAAGATCTCCTCATTTCTCTCTTGCTGCGAGACCAACTCTCCGTTGTGCCTGATGTGAGGGATGAAGTTTTTGGTTCTCCTTCCATTAGCCACCGCTTGGAAGAGCTTGGTGTTGGCATCCCCTTCACGAATCCATCTCAAGCGAGAGCGTTGTCTCTCAATGGTTCGCTGGAGAGAGGCCAAACCCAAAAGCGTGTGCTTAAGTGTTCTTCTCAACCACCTCTCTCTCCATTCAAGCTAACGGGACTCCATCGCTCTGTCCAGTCTGAGGATGACATAGTTGGCGATCGCCATCTGAATTTTTATGTTGCCAATCTTGCGTTGGCCCCAGGCTTGCAGGGCTGAGGCGGTGTTCCTAAGCAACGCATTGAGCCTCTTGAAAGGGTCAGCAATGTCATCCTCACACACCCAGGCGTCTTTCACAGCTTGCTCAAAACCCTCCAAACGAGTCCAGTAGATCTCAAACCGAAACCTACGCTTTGGGCAGAATGGGGCAGAGGTAGACAAATGAAGTGGTGCATGATCCGAGATATTGGAGGAGAGAGCTTGAAGCAGCACATCCGGAAAGTTGAGCTCCCAATCCACCGAGACCAGGACCTGGTCGATCTTAGTCATCACCAACTGATCTCTTTCATTAGACCAAGTGAAACGCCTACCATGCATGTATAACTCCTTAAGCTCGTTGTTATCCACGAACGCCTTGAACTTCCGCATAAAGTACATGCATTGGTCAATTTTCTCAACCAAATTGAGCCTTATAAAATGGAAAAACTAAAATTTTGAGATAAGCCCTATAAACCGGACAGGAGGGAGTATGACACAAAGTAGTACAACATTTAATATGATACGGTATCATGATATGATACCACATCATCTCTTTCCTCATTTAATTGTGTGCCACATCATTTAAAAAGTCTAGTTGGTATGCGTGATACCACTTATGATACTCCCATTACGACCAGCCTTACTCTAACCTTCTCTCCATTCCTTTTTCTGCCACATCAGCGTGTTTGCTATTCCCGAGTGCATGATACCGGCTAAGACGCCACCACTATGGCCAGCCTTATTGGTCGTGATTACCGTGTGACGCGAGAGAAGCTTTTTTTTCTACTTTAAAGTGCACTGAGAAGATAGAAATACACTTTTTTTGGACAAATTTTAATTGCCAAAGTACACTTATTCACGGACAAAGGAAATATGAGGCATGCATCACAATAAATGAGATCCCTATGATACAAAATATGCTATGCATTGTACAGGTAGTATTGTACACTAGGATGCATCACTGTAACTAGCCATAGCCACAGGTAAAAACATTAAATTAGAAAAAGAAAGAAATAGAGAAAGTGAAAAAAAGTACCCCCTCGTATATTAGGCTCCTCGTTTTTTGAGGCAAAATTTGACCATGCATTTGTGTAACAAAATTTAAGTTATAGGTAAGCAAAAATAATACAATTGAAACTTCTTCCAAAAATAAATTCACCAGTATATGTAAGCAAAAATAATACAATTGAAACTTCTTTCAAATACAAATTCAACAATACATGTAAGCAAAAATACCACATATATTTCAAAATTTGAAGACTAATAAACTCAGACCAAGGAAGTAACTAATAAGAGTAGCTGTTGTTCCACTACTACTTATTTTTGCTCTTCAATCATCCAATCACTGATAACTCGGTTTGTCTCTAGACCAAATCAACCAAGAGTGCGCTGCAATGATTCGTTTCATTGTAAGTGGATTAGCAGCTATGTATACTCGGACGCATCATGAGGCCATGATAGAGCGCCTTTCGCGTGTTCGCTTCTTGTTAGGACGATGTGCAATGCACGCTTCCTAACGGATAACGCTGTCGATCCAAAAGGATCGATCATGCGCGATGACAGACGAGCAGTACGTAGCAGCATCGCATGCCGCCACCGCCACCGCTGCGGGGCTCTCTCGGGCGCATTGCGTTGCAAGGACACCAAGAAGCGGTTAATAAAAACGCGAAACCCCAGCCGGCGGTGCCCGTGGAGCATGGACCCCGCCCACCGTCGTTGGTGACCGGGACAGCGGCGGCGAGGAGAGTTGACGACGGTGGTGGTGCGCGTGCCAGCCATTCATGTCACAATTATCGGGCCCAGAAAGCGCCTCGAACTCCACGCGCGCTCGTCGGAATCATCCCGCCCGGATTCGAAACACCGAGCAAAAAGCCGCGACCAAAAGGTAAAACCCCACTGCGCTGCCTTCCCACGCTTGGCTGCAGCCGCTGCTGCACACTCCCAGTCCCTGTTCCACCACCTTCTGTTCGTCCGTGTCACCGGGTGCGTGCGACGGTCAGCTACAGATTAATCGCGAATCTAGGCGCCGATTAACATAACCTTTCCTCCCATCATCACGCTGAAAAGGCCCTCGAAAGCCAGGCGTCCGTGCTTTAGTAATTTGTTCGTTTGTTACAGGCTTTACTTGCTTACCAGTTTGGGCTTTGGGCTTTATGCTTTCTACCCTTGCCTGCACTGCACTGCAGGCCAGTGCGCCTGGCACCACCATCACCATGTGCGGCGCGGCGCGGTGCGGTGCCTCCTCGCTCCGTATTTACTCCCACCACTCGCTGTCGCTCCACGGCTACTTGTTCGAGCTCCAGGGACCAGACGGTAGCACAAGCACAAGCAGCGAGGAGCAGGACAAGCGCTGTGGAAGGAAGAGATGGGAGCTTCCAGCGTGCAATGCTCCTCCTCCGTGCTCGCGTTGCTGCTCTGCTCCTTGCTCATGCATCCGTCGCAAGCATACAAGGTACGTGCGGTGCGTGTGTACTGAATTATCGATGTCTTCACGTCACGTACGTGGGTATAACGTTGCGTTTACTTGCGGCGATGCGGTGCTCAGCTGCATGAGGAGAAGGTGCCGCTGAGCTTCATCGTGCCGGACCCCTCGCCGGTGCTGTCGCCGCTCTCCGCGCCGCCGCCGGTGACCGGCGCCGACGACGACGACGGGATGAGGCCGAGGCTGCCGACGGAGCGGTGGAAGCGGGGCCGGGGCGAGGAGAGGCGGGCCCGTGGCGGCGCGCACGCGCCGGCGCCTGCGCCGTGGTCGGCGGGCCCGGCGCGCGCGCCAGCCCCATCCTACGCGCCGGCGCCGGACTCCGGAAGCGGGGCGCCGGTCATCGAGAGCAGCCCCGCCGTGCCGGTTCCACGCGGCGTCAGGGACACGGCCACCATCCTGCCCATGCCCGCGCCCGGCGTCAAGCGGCAGGTGCGTACTGCCGCCGGTTCCACCACCCGCGTCCTCTCCTTTACTTAACTCCCTTTTGCTTCTTTCCATGCTCCGTCAATCTCCATTGATTTGCTTTCACATTTCACTCACCACTTCGATTTTCCTGTTCTCTCTTTGACATTTTGGTCCATCTTTTGCAGGACGTGGGCGGAGCTGCTTTGGCTCGACCCGGTATGGCGCCGCTGGTGGTAGGGCTCGTCATGATGGCGTCTTTAGGAGCTTTATTATGCTAGAAGTTTTTTTCTTTTTGATCTGTAGTGGTGGTAGTAGCCGTAGCCAGTGTCGCAGAGCCGATGCCGATGAAGCTTTTCATTTTTCTCCTCCTTTCTCGCTGTCTTTCAGTGCTAATCCTTTGTAAACAAAGCTCGTCTTCCTTTGTTTTGGCCGCCTTCTTTGCCTTCCTTTCTGCTCCTAGGCTAAAAGTCGCTGCTTTCTTCCGTGGATGGCACACCATATGCCATGCGCACGATAAAGCGCTGCGTGGTATTCGTGGCAGAAAGGGGAAAGTAAAGATAAAAAAGCTGCGTGGTGGTATGGGTATATAGTATACCGATGCATATTCTTAAGCCAGCCCAGGGTGTGAAGAGCACGACGGAAATCTTATTCTGGCTGACGTTCCAAGAGGATGGCAAAGAACCTTTTTTACGGCAGTTTTAGTTTTGAGACGATCTCTTTTCTGACAGAAACTATCATGTCGCTCTAATGTCATCTCTCACAAATAAAACTGCTAGCGAAATGGTTCGCAAATGTCACCCCTCCCAGCAAACGTTCGCCAGCTAAAGGGGTCCATAGAAAAAGAAATAGGACCGTAAACCCAACTCAAACTGTGTGGATAGTAAATATTTTGGTGTTCACCAAAATTATTGAAATTTAACTAATCACATTGACATCTCATAGAAAGTGAAACCGCCATGGCCTATTATGGTCTCTGAGACGACACATTCCTACCACTACCGCTAGTGGGACATCTCACGTTCTACCTCCTCGTCCTTGTTTTCCTCACGCTCTACGCCATCCTAAGACTACCTCTATAGTGGGGAGTAACATATGTGTGGTAACATGCAACATTTTATTTATTAGACTATAGACTCATCTTGCCTTGATATGTGTGATGTTACTCATACTAGTAGTAACTAGCTATGTTACCACATGCCTCTCTTTCTTCATTTATTGTTTGCCACATCATCTATTTTATCTAGATATATGTGATGTTACTACCTATGGTACTCCCATTGTGGGTAGTCTAACACCCTCATGGCAAGCCATTGAAGGGTACGACTAGCTCGCCTTGCAGCTCGGCAGATGGCGTATTGTACGTGACACTCATTTTCATGGCGTTTGGGACCACCAAGAACTGGTTGTGTGTGCCACCGTTCAGGACCAACCAACTTGACAACTGTGGTGACCCTGAGGCCTCCTCCCTAGATCATTAAGGGGGTGTTTGGTTCAGAAGTCCTGGGACTTTTTATAGTCCCTGTAAAAAAAGTCCCTCCCGTTTGGTTTCTAGGGATTTTTTTTAGTCTCTGGGACTAAAAAGTCCTTGAACCAAACACCCCCTAAGCACTAGGGAGCCAACAACTGGCACTTGTGCGTGGCTATGTGAGTCGTGGACCATTCGCAAGTGACGGCTCGATCATCTCGGCGGGAGCTCCCATGGCGCTACCTTCTGCGTTGGAAAGTAGCGATGGCGCTCACATGCGCCCAAGCAGGGCGCGGGCCATCAACACGATTTGCCCACTAGTCCTTGCTGGTCGTCCGCTAGTTAGTTTTTTTTTTTTTTTTGCTTTTTTGTGTTGTTGATCTAGTAGAAAAACCTAGCCAATTTTTTAAATATTTATGAAATAAAAAAAGGTTTAAGGATTTTATAGAAAAAACTCATCCATTAGAGGAAAAGTACATCGATTTTCGAAAAAAGTTCATCAATTTTGAAAAAAAAATCACAAATTTCAAAAGAGTTCATCAATTTTTAAAAGAAAAACGATTAAAAACATCCGGCTGATTTTTCACTCGCGTAAACCGCGTCGCTCGCCAGCCACGTGTCCCTCTGTGGACCGACATATCGGCTCTCTCTCTCGTCCCACCTTATCTCTTCACAGCCGCACGACCACGGGCGCTCTCTTTCCTATATCTCATTCTCCTCCACCGCTAGAAGCATCCGCTAGCGCCGCCGCAATCCGCCGTAGCCTACGGCTCTTGCGCGGTCATAATCCGTTGTCGCGTCACAGCACTCCCATAGCCGACGGCGCTGCACCGCAGTATCCCCCGCGCTGCATTGTATCTTCCGTCGTCGGAGTCGCAACTTTCTGCCATGGCCACCGCACTGCGTCGCAGCACCCGTCGCCGGCAACGCAGCATCCGCCATGGCCCTCGGCGCTGCATCGCAGCTTTCGCTGTTGTCGCCTCGTGCTGCGTCGCAAACTTCCACCATGGCCGCCCTGCTACGTCGTCGAGCAACGCTGCATCGCAGCATCCACCATGGCCGCCAACGCTGCATCTCAATTTCCGCCGTCGTCGCTGCCTGCTGCGTTGCAGCTTCTGCCATTGGCCCCAGCGCTGCATCTCAGTTTCCACCGTCGTCGCTGCCTGCCGCGCTGCAACTTCCGCCATGGCCGCCATGCTGCATCACAGCACTCGTCGCCGTCGATGGAGCTTCGCCGGGGGAGCCGGTGTTGCGATGAAGCTCCGTTGAGGCCGTCTAGTGCTTCAATGGAGCTTCGCCGGAGGGCCAACAGTGCTGCAATGGAGCTTCGCCGGTAGCCGTCGGGGCTGGGATGAAGCATCATCGAAGCGGCATGTGTTTCAATGGAATATCGCCGGCGGCGGCAAGTGCTGCGGTGAAGCGCCACCCCACCGATGTTGTCGTTGCAGTGAAGCGTCGCGGCGGCTACCTGGGCTCCGATGCAGCCGGCGGCTACTGGTGCTGCGAGGTCGAAGCAAGAGAGGGGCCTGTTGTACGATGTGAGGAAGAGATCGTGCGTGCGTTGACCATGCAGACCAGCTGAGAGAAAGGATCCGACGAGTGTGATGGGGCTGATCGAACGGTCAGGGAGGCGGCTTAAATCTTCCTGGCATCAGCCGGTTGATTTGTAGCACTGGCCTTTTTAAAAAGGGTCATTGATTTGGAAAAAAATTAATTTTGGGAAAAAGAGTTCAGAAAATTTTAAAAAATATATAAATTCGAAAAAAGCTAACATAAATTAAAAAGGTTCATCAATTTTGAAAAAGAGTTCACGGTTTTTTTAAGTTAATAAATTTGAATTTTTTGCACATTTAAGAAAATAAAAAAAAGAAAGAGAAAACACAAACAAGAAATAACTGCGTTTCTCAGCGTTGCATATAAAAGAAAAAAAGTAAACTAGCACAACAATTCCGGTGACCAACTTGGTTAGTGCAATTCATACTGACCGAAAGGTGTGCGATTCTTATCATGTCACGCGCATGTTTCTTGGGTTTAAAATAGAGAAAACAAATTAAGTGCCACAACGGAGGGAGTGTGCGCCAAGTTGCAGAATGCACTATAACGGGCATCTGAAGCGCCTGAAGCGCCAAATAGGAAATGCCCGTCTCGCGCTGCTCGGTTGCCACCTCGTTGATTACTCTCTTTTTTATGTATACTCGTCGGCTGCTTGCTGTAAAAAAAATTGTTGGCTCTGGAAGGAAAAGACACCAGTTCTCTAAACAAAGCCCGAGAGTTTAAACATTGTGTAGAATAGACGCATGATTTTCTGAAGAGAAAAAGGGCATTTGAAGAAGTTCGCGATTTTGAAAGCACTTCACGAATTCTAAAAAGTTTGCGAATTTGGAAAAATTGACGGATTTGAGAAAAAATGTGCTACCTTCAAAAGTTCAGGAATTCCAAAAAAATCATAATTTGATACAAAATTGCAAATTTGAAGAAAGACCAAAAACTTGAGAGCGGATCATGAATTTGACAAAAATTTCATGAATATGTAAAAAATATTTGCACATTTGGAAAAGGTTCACGAACTAAGAAAAAAAATCATGAATTTGAAAAAAACATGAATCAGAAAACGAAAAAGAAAAGAAAAGGGGAAAATGTAAAAACCCCAAAGATGACCCATCCTTCAAAAATAAGAGAAGAAATCACCCTAGAAAAGCGGGAAAACCTTCTTGAAGGTTCCCGAAACTGGTTGGGGGAGACTAAATCGGGTTGTCCGCTTAAACGAACTACACGAGCGAGCGGTGTGCGTCCCGTACCGTTTGTACTTATATAAGCGCCAAATAGGTTCTGGCGGTGACCCCGTGGAGACACGGGCTCCCCTATATCTCGCCTTGAGCGACTCGAACTACCGACTCGCTGAATGGGCGAGCGAGATGGGCCGGCCCATGCACGCGGGAGGCCACAACATGTTTTTCTATTTTTATTTTTAATGTTTTTTTTGCTTTATTTTTGTACCTTTGTTTATTCTCTGAAATATTCTAAATACATTTATTGCAAAAAACAGTAAAATGTTGAACAAGTATTTGAAAATGTTGAACGAGTATTTGAATTTTTTTAACAAGTATTTGAAAATGTTGAATAAGTACTAAAATATATTGAACAAGTCTTTGGAAAATGTTGAACAAGAGCTTGGACAATGTTGAACGTGTATACAAAAAATATTGATCTCTTATTAGATAATGATAAACTTTTATCATATATATATATATATATATATATATATATATATATATATATATATATGTGTGTGTGTGTGTGTGTGTGTGTGTGTGTGTGTGTGTGTGTGTGTGTGTTAATCAAACATTTGAAAAAATATTGAACAAGTATTTAAAAAATGATAATCAAGCATTTAGGAAATGTTAAATGTATATAGAAAAAATGCTGACCGTGTATTAAAAAAATTTAATCTTTTTGTCTGAAAACTATGAATCAAGTATTTAAAATGTATAAAAAAATATTGGCCATGAATTAAAAATACGTTACAAATGTGTAGGAAAATTGTTGGCATTTATTAAAAGATGTGCAGAAACAAAAATAAATCAAAGGAAAAAGAAAATGAATAATAAAACCAAAGAAACAAATGCAGAAGAGAATGAAAAAACTGATAAAAACAATGGAAGAAACAAAAGAAAAACGAAAATAAAAAACAAAAGAATGGAGAATGTATAACAAAACCAAACAAAAAATAAAAGAAAAGGATAAAAAACCCAGAGAAATCCGAATAAAAATGAAGAAAGAAGAAAGAAAAGAAAAAAAACAGTAAAAACAAGGAAAGAAACAAAGAAAATCCATTTTCGAAAACCAGTAAAACTGGTATAAGAAAACAGAGAAAAAAGGGGAAGGGGGGGAGGTGGAAAACCAGAGCTTGTCACCTCAAGCAGGACGAGCCATGCAATTCAGTAATCCGACTCTAGCACAGTGGTTAGCTGCTTTGCGAATTACTCCCTCTGTTCCTTTATATAAGGTGTATTTGTTTTGTGATAAAATTTCATAATGTAAGGTGCATTTCTTGTAATCCCTCATAATTCCATTGTTAGCCCTTTAGATAAAGGAAAGTATATCTCCCCTGATTGCATGCATCTCTTCTTGTAAAGAGAAAAAGGAAAGTATCTCTCTCCTGATTGCGTGCATCTCTTACTTTCCTAGCATAAATGATTTAGTTGCTGCTAATCAATGATTTGAATAAGGTTAATTTCATCCTAACATATGTATAATCATGTGCCTTGGTCACCGTACCGATAATAATACACCTTACATAAAGGAATGGAGGGAGTATGTTTAACTCGGCTCCCATGGGCCGGCCCGTCACTGCACACTCTCAACGAGAGAGTAGCTACTGTCTCGCTTAATGCGAGACATAGCAGGGGAGCTCTTATTGCGGCACACAGTCGGGGCTTCGCATAGGGGACCGCCCGACTGGGCCAGCCCATCGCGGCGTGCCATACTGTAGCATGTAGCGGGGCGTGTGGATACTGTAGTGGGTAGCGGGCGAATAGTTCGCAAAAAATTATACGCGATGGAGTGGCTTCGAACCGTAGACCTCCTGCTACGCTTGATAGTCCATTGCCACTTGACCTAACATCAGTTACTAACTAAAACTGCAGCGCAAACCTTTAAGAAGGAACGCCAACAACAGATCCGATTTTTAAATAAAGTTTAAATGCAACCTCTGCAAACGTGCATATTATTTTGAAACGCGATTTGCTCAAACATAGTAAATAGTATTTCAGGAAAAGGAACTCAAACAGTTTTCTAAAACATAAAATATTTTTTGGAAAATCTTGATTATTCTTGAAAACATCAACATTTTTTAATCATTGATAAATTTTAAGAAACGGGAACATATTTTCAAACCATTGAACGAAGTTTGCAAAACAGGAATATTTTTTAAAACTTTGAACAAATTCAAAAGTATGAACATATTTATGATCTACGAAAAAATTTGAAATCTGGTATTTTTGAAATTCCGAGAAAAATTGGAAAAAGTTAACATTTTTTGAAAACGGGAACATTTTAAACTGCCGAACAAAATATTAAAAGGCGAACAATTTTTGAATACACAAACATTTTTTTATACTCTGAAACAAATTTTGAAAATGGGGACATTTTACAAAAATCCTGAATTTTTTTTAAAAACACGAACAATTTTGAAAACACAAACAGTTTTTGAAAACGAGAACATTTTAAACTCCCGAACAAAATATAAAAATGCGAACAATTATTGAAAACATGAAGAAAAAAATTAAGCTCCAGAACAAATTTGGAAAATGGGAACATTTTATGAAACTCTTGAGTTTTTTCAAAAACACAAACAATTTAGAAAACGCAAACATTTATTGAAAATGGGAACAATTTACCCAAAGAAAATAATAAACGTGAACAAAATTAGAAAGCACGAACATTTTTTTTAAACTCCGGAACAAATTTGGAAAATGGGAACATTTTATGAAACTCTTCAATTTTGTTAGAAAACACGAACAATTTTGAAAACACAAACATTTATTGACAACGGGAACATTTTAAACTCCCGAAAAAAATAAAAAATGCGAACAAAATTTGGAAAGACGAACATGTTTTTAAACTCTGGAACAAATTTGAAAATGGGAACATTTTCAGAAACTCTTGATTTTTTTTTAAACATGGACTATGTTGAAAACCCAAACATTTATTGAAAACGGGAACAAATTTTGAAAGGGGAACATTTTTTGAAACTCCTAAAAAAATGAAAACATGAACAATTTTTGGAATTTGTGAACAGTTTTTGGAATTTAGAATGACTGAAACATTTTTTTTAAATCCCAAACTATATTTTAAAAGCCATCATTTTCTGAAAACAAAAACATGTTTTCAAATTTTCGAACATTTTTTTGTAAACACGAACATTTTTTTGAAAACCCTGAACATATTTTCAAATTTGCGAACAATTTTGAATTCTATACATTTTTAAAATTTCCGAATTTTTGAAGAAAGAAACATAAAAAGGAAAGAAATGAAAAAATAAGAAAGAAACAGGAAAGGTAAAACCAAAACGAAAATAAAAAAAGAGACAGAAGAGAAAATAAACGAAAAAGAAAAAACCTATAAGAAAACCAGCCAGAAAAACAACAGGAAAAAAACCGATTCGGGGAACCTTCTAGAAACCGGGAGAAACAACCCGCCCGTACTTTTACGCTAACGGCTAACGGGCTGGCCCAGATTGCGTCGCTCGCGCCTGAACCCTGTGCGTTTCCTCGACAGTTTGCCGCAACGTGCGTCACATAGGATATTCCACATAGCAGCTCTCGCGTGGAGACAGTAGCACATCTCGCTCCAAACAGCCGCGAGATTGGGCTGGGCCAACACGGACCACAGGCCTTCGGCATTCTTTTTTTCGTATGTTCATTTCACATTTTTGCTTTCGTTTCTTGCTTTAATTTTTACTTTTGCTTATATTTCCAAATATTCTAAATATATCTATTATAAAAGTCACTTTACATATAAATTTGAAACATGCTAATCGCACATTAGAAAAATGTTTATAATGTAACGAAATTTGTACAGTGTGTATAAGAGAAGGTAGACATCAAAATGTATATATAGCAAGAATGTTAATTATGTATTTGAAAAATATTAAACATGTATATAAAAATATTCCTGATGTATACGAAAAATGTACAATGTGATGGAAAATTGACATAAAAATATAGTGTTTTAAAAATATTAATTATGTATGTAAAAAGTATTCATGGTGTATACAAAAAATGTACAATGTGTATGAAAAAAAGTAGACATAAAAATATAAATTCTTAAAATATTAATCAAGTACTTGAAATGTTAAACATGTACATCATGTTAAATCATATATTTGAAAAATCTAGATCCATCACAGGCCCATGGCTTGGCAACCGCGTTCGACATGCTAGGCGCCTCCAACGCACATCTCTTTGCCAACACGACGCTTTATCAACATAGGGCGCCGCCTGAAAACATTGGGCGTCGAGGGGCAACCTGCTCACAAAGGTATTGGAGGTGCTCGTCGCCATCTTCCGGAAGAGAAACACCGAGTTCACACATGACAACCCGGACTTCTACAAGTTAGTACAAAGTTGAGACACTTATTTTGGGACGGAGGGAGTATATTACTTGTCGCTTAAACGGATGTATTTAGCACTGAAATACATTTATAAATGTCTGTTTGAGTGACAAGTAATATAAACCGAGAAATTGGATCTTTTGCCCTACTTTACTTCTTCATTTGATAATTTGCCCCCCCCCCCCCCCCCCCGAGAGGCTGCCAGGTGGGGCCGGGGCCATTGGTCATTGAAACGACCCTAGGGCAAATCATCAACCCCCTTGTAAAGTGGGGCAAATCATCCAATTCCCATAAATCGAGAATGATTGACAAAGTTCGCTAATCTCTGCCGGAATTGGTGCTATGATTGGCGTTCGGCTAGACCAAATAAGATCCAACTCCTCAGTCTGTTTCTAATAAATCAGAATAATACATTGGAACAAGCAAATTTTGAATAGGATGACTAAGTCTGAAAAAGAACTGTAGAATCATGATCAAGTCTAAAAAAGAGCATCGGATGGTCAGTACTCAGATATGAATAGCCACATCATGAAATAAACTCACAATAGCTTACCACTGGAACAAGCAAACATTGTCCTACATCTGGAAAATAACTTGATTTTACTTAAGTTGCACTACAATAGATGCCTTTCAGCCCCAACCTGCCTATTACTAGTAGTGTCGAAAACGCTCTTATCTTATGAGACGGAGGGAGTACTTTTGTACTAAGTCTGTAAAGAAATATAAAAACATCTTAAATTAGTTTACAGAGGGAGTAGTGTGTAGAACTTCCTAATTGTTCTCAATTCTGTATGTAATATCGTTGTGCTTATTGCTCAGCTCTGCACAGCATATTCAGATGATTTACAGTAAACACACTGTGATAATGCATGATAGTAATATTCTTGTCGGTCATTCTAAGCCCACAGGCCTATAACCTATAAACGAACCCAGCAATGAAGACAAGATAGTGACTCATGATCAGTCCACTTGTAGAAATCAAGTTCATCCTCATTCCTGAACTCTAACCTACAAAATTATCAAGTTTTTCGCTACGCTTTACAATCATGGGTTCAACAGTTCCGTCCAGGTAGCACATACCTAATACCTTTCACCCCCTTATCTATATCTGTTGAAAATTATATATAGCACTATATTAGTTCGGTACTGATGCCAAAAAGCGGGTTTGTGGTTTTGTTATAATGCTCAAAACCACAAGGCTCCTGTCGTGCCCACCGTCTCTCGCGAACTGGATCATCCATGCCGTGCCATTTGCACAGCGTGGAAGATTCCAGCCCAGGTACGTACACGTCGCCAGCCAGGCACCAACCACCCTGCAGGCACACATGCTAGACTAGGCTTAGATCCATGCAGCAGCGGAACTGCTGAATAATATAGTACCCTACCGTACCACCTTGCTCGCTCGCACTCACTGTCTCACACTTCCACTCTCGCAGCAGCTAGCCTCGCCCTCGCAAGATGTGGAGCGGTGTGGGCTCGCGCCTTCTGCCACAGGCGGTGGCCATCGCCATCGCCGTGGCCGTCGCCTGCTGCATGGCCGCCTCGCCGTCGTCGGCGCAGGGGACGACGACGCCCGCGGATGCCACCGGCGCGGTGCCGTCGTGCGCGTCGAAGCTCGTGACGTGCGCGGGCTACCTGAACACCACCGACACGCCGCCGGAGTCGTGCTGCGACCCGCTCAAGGAGGCGGCGGCCACGCAGGCGGCGTGCATGTGCGCCATCCTCATGAACAAGGCCGCGCTGCAGGCGTTCGGTGTGGCGCCGGAGCAGGGGGTGCTCCTCGCCAAGCGCTGCGGCGTCACCACCGACGCGTCCACCTGCGCCAAGTACACCGCCGGCGCCGGCGCCGGTAAGCTCGCCCGCTCGCTGAGCTCTCGTCAATCATCATCATTGCCGACAGGATCGATTGATGCATAGTTTAGCCTTTAGCGCCTAGCGCGGCACGCACGTACGTCAAAGCTGATCTGAAACTTAATTATTTGTTTGTCAGAAACAGTAGTACTTGGATCAGATCAAGGTGGATTGTCCCTTAGTCGAAAATTTGTCCTTTCATGCACCTGATCTGAGCTAGCCATCTCTCTCTCTCTCTCTTAAAACATCTTTACCATCAATCTGTACTTTGTAGTGGTACTTTACTTAACAACATGAAAAAAAGTAATCTGCCGGTTGCCGACGAGCTGAGGGTAGAGAAATGGGTGCCAAAACTTGGATCTCCATCAAACCAGAACCATAATTATTGTATCTTCTGCTGAAAGTTTTCACACGCAAGATCTCTTCAACGATGATCTGATTTGATCACAACCGATAAGATTAATCATGCCATAATTAGATTGATTTGTACAACAGCGTGCTGAGCACTGCTGATTTTCACTCTCTTTGCAGATGCTGCAACTGCAGGTAGCACAGCCGCTTCTTCAGCATCCACGGGAACTGCTGCTTCTACAGGTAATTTGAGTTCAGACAACAATCTTAGTGCTGTCTAGGATGATCAGAAGTAGAGAACCTTACAAATTTCTAGTCTCGCTAGAATAACTTTAAAAATTACTGCCTTAAAACACTGGGAAATAATCTACACATGAAACCAACATAATGACTGGCAGAGATGTTCTTTCAATTGGTAGCCCGAACCTCTCTTCTGAAACCATCTCAAATTTAACTGACTTTATTCTTTTTTTTAGAGGAAACTTAACTGAATTTCAGCTGCTAATAAACTCAGTCATCTGTTCTACTGCAGTTGCCAAGCCAACAGCAAGCGGAGGCACCACGCATCCCCTGGGCTTGATCGCCGGGTCTTCATTTGTAGGCTTCAGTTTCATCTGGTGGATGATCATGGCGTAATAAGAAATACCGATGAGTATGAACTGTTATGCAAAAAATGTATCATCTCAATAAACATAACCATCATGTTGTCATTTTGTTCAGCAGATTTTTCTGCCTGTGGCTCTGTACATGGTCTACAGATCCCATTTCTGTATGCCTATCTAGGTTACAACTGTGGTTAAATGAGAAAGAAGAATATTGTTTAGAAGGCAGAGATGGAACAATGAACACCAAAACTGAGCATCTCTACTTCGAAAACACATCATAATTGCAAACACATAACTAATGCAAAGCACCAAGTAGAAGTCTAGGACCAACAACCAATGAGAGAAAGGACCTTCTATTTACTTCAAAAGAGACATGTTTTGATACAACAGTTTCAACAGATCACAAATTAGTGGCAAAGGGTGAACCTTTTGTCCACGTTCCGATTAATCATCAGCCATCACTCCCTACTTACGGCTTTTATGTTCACGATGGTGATGTTTGGACCTCCTGTTCTCCTCCTTTCTCTCGCGGTTGCTGCTATTGTTCTTTTCTTCTTTAATGTGCTTGTGCTTCGAGGTGGATGGCTCCTCGTCTGAGGACTTAGATCTCAAAAATAGTGGCTTCTCTGGGCCATAAACTTGGCGCTTCCGTTCTTCTTTCACTCGTGCATCCGGACTTATTGAATTGTCTTGCCCACCGGATGGAGGCTTGAGGTATGGGCCAGGCTCATCCATTCTAGAACCAATGGCTCCTCGTCCGCGCTTCACCCTAACAAAAGAATTGTGTGTTAGCTGTTAAGTGAAAACTGGAGCAGATAGATGGCCTATGCATAGCAGATACAAATGTATAGGCTAACAACATTTCTTATTAAAACGAGAACATTTTAAGAATATGATCTGGTGATTAGTCACATGTAAAGTACATGTAACATCATAGAAAGACCACATCTTCAATTAATGTCGTATTTTTTTACTATCTAATTTCATCCATTGTGTTGATGGATACCGTAACTGACCTTGATCGAAGAAACTCTTCGATTTCATCATCGCCTAGCCCATCCTCCCAGTCCGAATAAGAACTGCTATGTGAATCCCTCGACGAAAATGATGCGCCATACGGTCTGTCTCGCTGGGTCTTAGAGACAGGGCTCTGGTCTCTTGAGTCGTTCTTCCGTTTGTGGGATCTCGAGTCAATTCGACCATTGGTTCTGGTTTTCATCTTTGATTCCAGCTCCAGTTCCTTCTCCCTGGCACGCCACATCTCATTAACCTCCACAACTCGATTTGCTGCAGACAAACAGAGAAAAAAACATTTCAATAAGAAAGCACGTATTTCCACACAATTGCAAGTTCCAAACTGGATTTCTATCGGCAAGTTCTCAACAAAGTAGCATCTTCTTTCAAATGAAAGTTTTTGGATATGAGCACTAGCAAAAAAATTACTAAGACATGTCATTTTGCAATATAACTGCTTTTAGTTAGTAAATCATATTAGCTGGGCACTGAGCATAACCAACAGATACCAGCTTATCATATTAGCATCGAACAAAAGCAAGGAGAAGCCAACCGACCTTGCTGAACGCCAAGAACGGTGGCGGCAAGGAACCGCGAGTTGGGGCGGTGCCTCACATTAGGTTTCTGCAGATAGGCGTGCACCCCTTCCTTCTCCGCCTGCATCCGCAGCCTCCGGGCCTCCTCGAGGAGCAACGCCGCAAGGCGATTCTCCGTCCCCAAATCCATCGCCCAGCCGCAAAGGCAAACGCTGTCTGCAGAGGAGGAGAGCCTCGGTGCCCGTGCGGGCCTCGGCGACAGCGTCCGTGCACGCGTCGCCCGGCGGCGACGGACGGCGAGAAGCCCAGCCGCCGGGAGGATTTTGGACGCGTCTAGAAATTCCGGTGGCAATTGGGGAGAAGAGACCACGATTGCTTCCTTCTGTTTTGTGATCGATTCCACCGATTCCTGCTGGGCTTCCGCTTCCGTGTCCAACTCCTGCTGGGCCGTCATAATTGCTGTTTTCTTATATGGGCCTCGACTGGCCCATGTAACCGAGCCCACGCCTAGCATTTCCTAAGCCCGAGCGCCATGCTTCCGTTCCGGCAACGCAACCCACCGGAGGATCTCAATTCTCATCTGGAGGAGAAAGAAACTCGTGCGCCCCCAAATCGACGACGGGCACCAGATGCGGCCGCCGTCGCCGCCGCGGCCGCTGGCCTTCCCGACGCTGGACTCGCTCGCGGCGTACCTCCGGCCGCGCCTCCCGGGCCCGGCGCTCGCCTCCTGGGGATCCGCGCCGGGGACCAAGAACCTGCTCAACCTCTTCCTGGAGCTCTCCTGCGGCGACTGCACGCTCCTGCCCGCGGCCTCCTCCCCGCCGGCCCTCGTTGTGCGCGCCGTCCACGTCGCCACCGTGCGCATCCGCAACCGCCGGGGCGCGCTCCTCGTGGAGACCCGGCAGCTGCTCTCCGACGGCACGCTCCGCCGCCGGGCCGCGCGGCCGCTCTCCGAGAAGATGCGCCCCGGGGAGACCCCCGAGGCCGCCGCGGCCCGCGCCGTCGTCGAGGAGCTCGGCGAGCGCGCCCGCGTCCGGATCCTGGGGGCGGCCCCGGAGCCGCGCGTGGAGGAGCGGGAGTCCGTTTCCTACCCGGGGCTCCCCGCCAGGTACGTGCTGCACGCGGTGGACGCGGAGCTCGTCGAGGGCGTCCCGGAGGAGGGCGAGTTCGACACGGAGGAGGCCGGCGAGGGCGAGGGCCACGACGGCGGCGGCGCGGCCATCACCGTGAAGCGGCACTACTGGTCATGGGTCGACGACGAGGAGGCCCGCGGCGAGGCCGCCCCGGCCGCCGTCGCCGGTGCGCAATAGGAATTAACATATGCTGTTATCATGTTGTGCTTGATTAATTTATTTTTATCAATTCATCGGCTTGCCATATCATGTACTCCAGTATGTTTCTTCTGCATTGTTCATGGTACCACGGCTCTCTTTGCAACCCGCACAGTCTCCATCTCTCCACTGCAGGGATGTCGAAGTGTTTCTTCCACACTCAGGTCTGTTTGTTTGAGCTTCGAGACCAGATTCACCTTTGCTAGTGAACCTGAATCTGAAAGCTGAAACAAACAGTTATATCAAATCGGCATTACCAGTGAAGCTGAATTTGTTAGCATTCATGCCATTTCCAATGCAATTGTCTAAAACATCTTAAAGTGTACTTCAAGCGAGTCCACAGATAAATAAATCCAATCAAAGCTGAAACAAACATAACTCGATCTGCCTACTCCTACATAACAGAAGAATCTGCAATTGTTTAGGGCATTTCCAACGGCGACCCACAAACTGCCCGCATATGTCTGGATCGTGCTGTCTGGACCACAGAAGCCATCCAACGCGGTTCTGTATCAGTCCGTGGCGCGGTCTGGACCATGATTTTTCCCGCAAATCGGAACCAGGGGGGGTGTGCGGGAGTCCAGACACGCTAAACGTCGCGCTCTGACCCCCTAGCCCACCCAAAAGGAAGGCGGAGCACCCGCACTGTTTCCGCGCCAAAATCCCCCACTCTTGTCTTCCATCCTCCGCCGCTCTCCACCCAATTCCCGCCCTTTTCTCCCACCCTCTTCTTCCTTTCGCCACCGACGCATGAAACCGGGGGAGAACCTGTCGGAGATGGAGGTGGCGACGGTGTCGGAGGATCCGAGTATCACGCTCATCCGGAAGATCAGTTCGGCTACGCGACAAACTTGCCGCGTGAAGGCGAAGGCCACAATGGATGAGAACCTCAAGAAGCGGATGGTCGTCGGTGTGTGTGTGGTGGTGGCGGTGGACGTGGTGCTCGTGCCGGACGTCGCGGCGGAGGGCGTGGTGCTCGGACGGGCGCGCCCACAGTACAGGCGGCGTCGTGGCTGGAACCTTTCAAGCCTCCGTACTTCAACGCCACCAAGCAGCTCGGAACCCCCGCCGGGAAGGTGCTTTACATTGTCGAAGTAAATGCGTCGCCTCTCTTCTGCGAGTATTCTTCGTCCCAGCTCATCCGGGCGTGGACGACGTGTGGAGAGCAGATGGGTGCCTGCACGCTCTTCACGACAATGCCTAGAGCAGAGGATCCGGCGTACAAGGACCCGGACAAGGAGATGCTTGACATCATCCACGACGGAGGCGAAGGAGGGGGATGTGGCTATGAGGACGGGCAGGTGGAAGACTCGAATCCCACCCAATCCGGCAACTACCACCAGCAGCAGTCCTACACCCAGACGGGCACGCGGTAGCCCTACACCCAGACCGGTGTGGGCACACAACAAGAGTAGCACAAGGCTGTCGAATAGCAGCACCATGAGGGGGAGGAGGAAGAGGGGGAGGATGGCGAGGACGATGATATGAATGATAGAGCCAACGATCGAAAGAAGAAGGGTAGATGAGAAACCTTCAACATGCGGGAGGACGGGCCGTTGTGCGATGCATGGTTGGCCACTAGCCTCGATCCGATCCATGGTACGGAACAAAAGGGCACAACATTAACAACATTTGGTTCCACGAACACAAGCATTTCGCCCCCTACTTCGACGCGGTCATCCGCAACCGTGAATCAAAGTCCCTCAACCATCGATGGCACACCATCCAAGAGGCCATGTCCAAGTATTGCAGGCACTTGAAGCATCTCATCGGACAGTGCCCTAGCGGTGCACAAATCACCGAGCAAGTAAGTTGATCAGTAGCCGGACATGCTTATTTTTGTTGCTCACTAGCAGGGCATGCTTAGTTTGTTGCTCACTAGCCAGGCATTCTTAGTTTTGTTGCTCACTAGCCGAACATGCGTAGTTTTGTTTCTCACTAGCCGGATATGCATTGTTGACATTGTTTTACTTTATAGCCTTCTTGTGCTTGTTTGATGTACAAGAAGTTGGAGAAGAAAAACTTCACCGTCATGCATTGTTGTTTGAAATTGAATGGGCAACCCAAGTGGAACCTTTTCATAGCCAAAACCGCCGCCCAAGCCACCGAGGAAGAAACCGGTGACCCTACCAACCCAAGACAAGAACCGCCGAAGAAGGTGAGAAATTTTTTACGGGGGAAGAAGTGGGAGGAGGAGCGGGCAAAGCGAGAAGGTGTGGCGGCCAAGCTGACGGAGAGGTTCGAGGACATCATGTCGAAGCAGGAGAAGGCATGCGTGAAGCGCTTGGACCTCAAGGAGGAGAAAAAGGTGGAGAGGTTCACATCGTTGATGGAGGCGACGGACAAGAAGCTCGAGCTTGAAGAGAGGAGGACCATGATCGAAGAGAGGAAGACCGCGCTAGAGGAAAAGAAGTTGAAGATCACCGCCAATGAGGAGGACGCCAAGATGTTGATCTTGAATCTGGACTCTTTGGATGCTCATGCAAGAATGATCGTGCAATCCGTCCACTACCAGATGTTGCAGCGGCAGAAAAATCAGTTCATAGCGGCGGGCGATGAGGACGAGGCGGAGGCCGACACAGAGGTTGTCTACGCGGCGGCGACGACACCTTGATCTGGGAGCAGATCCCTGGGTGCCGGTCCAGCAGGGCAGAAAATTAAAGGGACTGTCGGACTGATGTTTTTTTGGATTCGGGCATGTAAAAACTAAGCATACTTGCCTCTTTATGGCCGTGATCGGGCATGTGATCTGTCGGTGGTGTGATCCGACGTGCTATGTGGACCGGACTAAATTTATATTTTAAATTATCCTTCACCGCGGACATATACATGATAGTGTTGGATAACCGGCTCCCCGCCAACTCGCGGAATGCCCTTATGGTGTAGCTACCGAATTTCAGTGAATATTCTGTCGGCAAGGGACTGCCAAATCGAATAAACAATAGGACCTGCTGTCCTCGTGGCCCTCGTGCCTTCACCAACATTCTGACGTTGGGAAACGGGAGCCACAAGCCGGCCATTTCCATCTCTCCAGTCCAAACACGTTAAAGCCTTCTTGTTTCTATGCGTTGTTGGCGTGCAAAACACTCTGTCCTCTCCATTTGGACATCCGGGATAGGAGGTGAATCGTTCTAGTCAACCAATCACAGCTATCTGAATTGGCACGACGGACGACGCATTAGATATAGATAGCGTGTTTCTGCAAAAGGGAAAGTTGATATAGCGTGAGGAGCTTGTGGCTGTGAATATACGGCGATATGTATTGTATACCATTATTGGTGCGTGGATGGGACGGACTACAGCTACTACGTACTAGTTTGTTGTATGTGTTGCGTTTCCATTTCTTTTACCACACGCGTATATTTTAGTACAGATGGATGTCTTCTTATTAAGAAGTGTGATTTGTCGTCTAAAAAAAGGGTGTGATTTGTCATCTAAAGAAAATGTGATTTGTAGTTTGGAGTGAACGTAGTGTCACCACCTGCAATAATAATTCATATGTTTGTCCGTCTCTTTCTGACGGATGGCGCCAACGGGAACTTCTTTTTAAGAGTCCAAAGGCCATATATTCAGTGGTACAAATCTTACAAGAACACTCTACGTAAATTAAAAAATACATTCAAATTGTGATATGTCGATGTTGCTTCCTCGTACATCCACCAACCTGCTAGATTTGTGCTATTTTTTTAAAATAATACTTTTTTTTAAATTACAGAAATAATACGCAAAAAAAAGAATTTTCAAAAATAATACACCATCGGCCTACTGCAGGCCGACTGAGCCCAGTCGGCCCACAGCAGGCCGACTGGCGGCCCATCAGTTTGCTGCTGGCCGATTGGGCTGTCGGCCACCAGATCAAGCCCAGTCGGCCTGCAGTTGGCCGACAGGGTCCAGTCGGCCTACAGTACACCGATAGGCCTGCAGTGGGCCGACTATGCTCAGTTGGCCTGCTGTGGGCCGACTGGTGCATGCCTATTTTTAATAATACATGATGATATTTTTTAAAAGTATATATTTTAACACGTTATGAATACATGGTAACATTTCTTCAAATACATTTTTAATGGAAATACCATTTTTTTAAACCACACAACATTTTTTAAAATGCTTTTCTGAAATTTTCACAAACTTTTTTTAGAAACACGCGAATATTTTCTTAAAATGTCATGATCCATCTAAACATTTGTTAACTCACTGGGAGTACCATTTTTTACAATGTCATGGATATTTTTTGGAAACACGAGAATATTTCCAGCTTCATTTAGTGGCACGAACCATTTCTTTTCATATTTTCCAAAAAAATTGCATGCATTTTTTGAAAGGCGGGAACCTTTTTCCATTGTGATGAACATTTGTTTTGAAAGTTATCGACATTTTCAAACTGCGCTTTTCCCGCCATCCATTTCCCGCCACCCATTTCCCGCCACCCATTTCCCGCCAACCCTTTCCCGCCACCCATTTCCCGCCACCCATTTCCCGCCAACCAATTTCCCGCCACCCATTTCCCGCCACCCGTTTCCCTCCTCCCATTTCCCGCCAACCTTTCCCGCCATACCGCACTCGTTCTTTTCCGCCATTTTCTCGTCTCTACCTATAAAACCCCCTTCAGACGGAGCTGGATAAGCATTGCAGTGTAGTGTAGTTGAGATGTCCCATTATCCTTTCGATCGTAGTTTTCACCCTGGGATGAGCAGGACTCTTCTGAGGCTAGCTACCGATTTCAGGATGGATAATAGGATAGTTCCATGGGACGAACTCACCGGTAGTGACACCATAATGAATGAGTTGGCTCACCAATTACGTAGGTCTGGGTGGCCTGAAAGGACCTATGAGGAGGTACGTAAAGAACTTCTTAGGTTGCATGACAGGTGGAAGAAGGTAGTGGTGCCGAAGAGTGAAACTTTCAGAAGGATTGCGGCAAATAATCCATGTTTATGGACTGAGGAGAGCGAGGACGAAGATGATATCTTCATGCCGCCGCTTCCGGGTTCTGCATCGTCGAAGGGCAAGAGTTCTTCATCATCGAAGGGCAAGGTTTCTGCATCGTCGAAGGGCAAGAGTTCTTCATCATCGAAGGGCAAGGTTTCTGCATCGTCGAAGGGCAAGAGTTCTTCATCGTCGAAGGGCAAGAGTTCTGCATCGATCGAGGATGACGATGATGACTTCATGTAGTTTTTATGCTGTATGTTGTGAGTTCAGTTACGTGCCATTTAATTTAGATGTAGTTCTATCTAGTTGTTTGTAATGTCTCGTTGTATGAATATTATGTTCTATCTAAATATGATCTTGTAGAGTAGGCATATGTCTCGTACATAAGTACATAGTCATTTGTCTCATACATAGAATAGACATAAGTCTCACACAGAAATAGATGGTAATGTCTCTACTGATACATAGGAGCGGCAATGACGACGTCTGGCCTGCCGGGGAGGCGGATCTCGAATGACAAATTCATCACATATAACTCGGTTTCCTGTAGCAATGCAACTGAACAACCCTTTTCCATTCCCATTCGCTCAGCATTTCTTGAATCTTGCCATCATCAGTTATGTCAATCAATTTTCTTTCCCCAGGGCCATCTGAATGCTTCCTGCTGACGTAGTACACAAAATCGTCTTCCTTCAACCCTTGCTTCAACATGAATTTAGTCTTCAACCAATCAAAAGTGAGGTCCACTTCACTAACTTGCACAACACTTGGAGACAAGCCTTGGACATGAACAATAGGGCTAAGCACCCACTGAGTACCCTCAGCCATCTGCAACACACAAATCGCATTGAGTACCTACCCTACCCCTTAATATCCCCACTAACAAATATTAGACATGTCTATATATTACGAAGCTATATATTACAGAATATTAACGGAGCAACTAATACAATTCATCCACCTACAATTATATTACAAATATTTGCCGTAGCAACTACAAATATTGACAGATTAATATATTTGACTAGACTGCCTATATTACGGACCTTTTTTCTGGACTCCTACATATACTGACACTCCTAAATACTTGACATCCACATATAGGACGGATTATTACCAGAGCAACTACACATTTTTACACAACTAATTAGTTGACATGTAAATATATTAACAAATACTACCGGAGCACCTACGAAAAATAAAATGTGGGCTTAAATATACCCTTGAAGCGTGCGTGCGAAGGATGAACGACGAACGGCGGCCACCAAACTGCCGGTGCTCCGGCTCCAACGAAGAACGACGAACAACAGCTTCACCTCCACCACAGTGCCCCAACTTCACCACCAGCACACTGCAATGCTTATGCAGCTCCGTCTGAAGGGGGTTTTATAGGTAGAGAGGAGAAAATGGCGGGAAAGAACGACTGCGGTATGGCGGGAAAGGGTTGGCGGGAAATGGGAGGAGGGAAACGGGTGGCGGGAAACGGGTGGCGGGAAACGGGGCGGGAAATGGGAGGAGGGAAACGGGTGGCGGAAAAAAGTTGGCGCGAACATATGGCGGGAAAAAGTTGGCGCGAACATATGACGATGATGACTTCATGTAGTTTTTATGCTGTATGTTGTGAGTTCAGTTACGTACCATTTAATTTAGATGTAGTTCTATCTAATTGTTTGCAATGTCTCGTTGTATGAATATTATGTTCTATCTACATATGATCTTGTAGTTCCGATAACAGAGTACTAAAATAGAGTAGGCATATGTCTCGTACATAAGTACATAGTCATTTGTCTCATACATAGAATAGACATAAGTCTTACACAGAAATAGATGGTAATGTCTCTACTGATACATAGAAGCGTCAGTGACGACGTCTGGCCTGGCGGGGAGGCGGATCTGGAATCGGGGACCATCCCAACCTGTCGGGGCCCTAATGTGACGAGGAGGAATCTCAGACTCTCCCTGGTCATGCTGTGTATCCTGTGTGGGGCTTGGTGGAGGAGTCGAAAACATGTTCATCCACTGGGTGTGCTGCGACATCTGAGCCTGTATGTTGTCCTCGGGATGTTGATCACTCCCCCACGTATCATGTGATGCCGACATAGACGCCTGATATCCATAGGCCCCTACGCGATGGAACGTTTCATCATGAAGAATGAGGTCGCGTCAATTAATATTGAAAACAATGAATATGAAGACACATACCTGCTGGGTGTGACGTCTGCTCTGGCTGAAACACGAAACTGGACGAGGGACCGTGCTGCTGTGGCTGTGGAGAAAACACGTTGCTCGACGAGGGACCGTGTTGCTGTGGCTGTGGAGAAAACACGAAGCTCGACGTGGGACCATAGTGCTACGGGTGCCACGTAGAACTGCCAGGTTGGTCAGGACGGGGTGGCCTGGTTGTCGGCTGCTGTGCTAGGCGTGGACGTGGTTGATGTCGGTGCATGGAGTGACGCGGCTGCTCCTGCTCGTGCTGAACAACATCGGTTCTCCGGGTGCACGTGATAGCTTCGTACACAGTCCGTATCTTATTCTGAATTCTTTCCAAGAAGGGCTGTACCACTGGACGATGATGAAGAAGAGGTCCAGACGATAGTGATCGTCCAAAGGTGGTCACGTCGTCGTACAGTTCGCGTGTCAAGGTAGCCTGCAAATTTCCATGACGATTAATAATGTCTGTCTCTTGCACGTCAAAGTATGTGACAACATTACGTAAAGAAAAAATATCTTACCGCGTACTGCCTAGAGCCCGAAGTATCATAGCTCGGGTACATATCCGACGGAGTAGGATCCGGTAACTCCTCTGGGTGGGAGTACTCAACAATCCGTAACCGTGTTCCGGTCATGTAGCGCCGCAAATAGAGATTGAATTCATCGAGATCGAAATTGTGATTCTCGTGCCATAGATTTGTGTTTGCTGTCTCCCATTCTATAACATACGGCTCTAGTCTAACTAGCCAGTCAGCAGTTGTCCGGTTCATGCCCTTCCTTGTCGTCCTAAAATTGTGGTGTGTGTTCAACAATTACCTAAAGCTTCGAATGGAGTACTATGAAAGAAAATGCAACATTGAAAAACTGGTTAATACCTGTGAATGTGTGCTGGCACCGGGTTCTCTATAGGGGGAGGTAGCTCCAACTGCAGAAGACCAAATTGCCTCATAACCCTCTATTGTGCCATCTCCTCGACGAAGACATCGAAGATGATCTTCGATTTTGTCATCCAGTAATCTCGGTCCCTTGTGCATAGCACAGACATACCAGTAGGGTATCTCGCTTGTATGGCTGCTTCCGTGTAGGGCTGCCAGATGACCCTGGTGTACGCATCGAACTGCTCGTTCAATGCTGTGTATGCCTTCCTGGTCTGATCACTAGCAAAGCGTCTCTGCAGAAAATAAAAGTTAGTAGCCGCTAGCATCGAACGATCTCTTGTGCAGAAAAAGTTGCATTAAACTACAACATGGTGCATACCTTGCGACGAGTCCAACACAGACCGAAAGTAGGCATGTCGATGCCGTCAACATCAAACATGGCGTCTATAGGCTCATGAACACGTACATCTGGTCACCCTATAGAGAACCTCTCCCACGACCACAGTTGGAGGAATAGAGGGCATCCAAGAAGGGCTGGCTTTCTCGATGTAAGCTGGCAACCGTTGCACATACCTCGGTATGTAGCCGCTAACACCGCCGAACCCCAACTCCTCTGTCTGATCTGATCCGCCGTCTGAGCGCTCGCTATCTCGAGTGCCATAGGGATGTAGAGGGCGCTAATAGTGGTGACATGGTTCTCCGTGAACATCACCTTGCCGAAAAGCCACAGTAAGTAGGCCTCGAGGCTCCGAGTGATCTGTTCCGCAGTCAACGGCGCCCGGAAGTTCTGGATCTGCATTAAGCGAAGACTGCTCTGTCCTTGTTCGTAACCATAAGCATTTCCTCCTTCTACATGACTGCTCTGTCCTTCGTAGCCACCCTCCCCTTCATGTGCAGTGACCTCCTTCACGACGGGAAGCACTAAAGCAACAGGATTGCATCCCCTTCGTTCACAACCTTGTAACCACCGCACCCAATCGGAGTCTCCCTCTATTGGCCTCAAATAAAAGTAAATTTTTGAACTTGACCGTGTCCACAATGCATGAACACCGACGGTGTGTGTTTCAGTATCAAGACCTAAACTTGCCGCAATCCATTCTTTCAACTGACTAACAGACCATGTTTGTGGTGCGCTGATTGCCACCTCTATGTGAGTAAATTCACTCAGATCTGCTCCCAACTCATTTGTTTGGACAGTATCAGGACCATAGTAAAATCTCAACTTCACTACATCGGACATCTCGACTCACCTATTTTTTTTCAACATAGAAATACAAGTATTAGACATATCTATATATATATTACCAGGACCATAGTAAATAATATAATAAATAGGCCCATGTTTACTAATAATAAATAGGTCTCAAATAATAATAATAATATAACCGACAAATATGATAGTTCAGTTTATTTGAATTATATGGCCCATGTTGATGTATTTTTTATTTTAATCTATGTTAACAATAATTTAGAAAAAGGCATGCGCCTTATTTCTACGATCATGTAAAATTCTTCCTTGCAAAGAAGTTTTTATCCGAAGTTTTTTTGTTAAACTACAGCGTGGCCGTTTAAAAAAAACAGCGTGGCATTGCTTGTTATGGGTTAAACTTTAGAAAATATGCATAATATAGGTTAGCGGGTAATCCGCTTCATATTGGCATCGGGTACGGACTGAAACGTTTTTTAACATGTAGTTCTACTTTTCCCATTTTTTGTTTGCTTGTTAAATTTCCATCACACTGACATGCTATGCACATGCCGACCCGAACTCTTTAAAAAAAACTTGTCTCTTCTTTCCAACTTTTTATTCATGTTTCCAACTTCTTATCCCGCACCTGTGTACGTGTCAAGTATTAAGCAACAACTTATTATCCCCACTAACAACTAATACAATTCACACACCTACAACTATATTACGAATATTTCCCGTAGCAACTACAAATATTTACGTATACTACCGGGGCAAATAACAATAATTGCACACAAATTTAATTTCACATCGAACGAAGCGTGCGTGCGAACGAATAATATTTACGTATACTACCGGGGCAAATAACAATATTTCCGTATACTACCGGGCCAAATAGCAATAATCACACACAAATATTTACGTATACTACCTCGGCAAATAACAATATTTACGTATACTACCGGAGCACCTATGAAAAATAAAATGTGGGCTGAAATATACCCTCGAAGCGTGCGTGCGAACGAAGAACGAAGAACGACGAACGACGAACGACGAACGACCTCCACCACCACCTCCACCACCACCACCTCCACCACCTCCTCCACCACCACCACCTCACCACCCCAACTGCCCCAACGACGAACACTGCCCCAACTTCACCACCACCACCTCCACCAAAATGCTCACCACGACCACCACGGACTACCCCGTCAGTAGATCGACACCTCTTTTCGCTGCCCTAAATGAGTTGAACCCATTCACGGTGCCAAAATCGCGAAAATGTAGCTCATTTAGGTGTACAAATGTGTGCCATTTTTCTGTAGAGAGAGGAGGAGGGAGAACACAGAAGAAATGAGAGGAAGGAGAGGATAAGGGCGGGCACGGTAGAAGAATAATGGAGGAAGGAGAGGATAAGGGCGGGCTGGCCAGCGCGCGTCAGGTCGGCAGCACCCTGTCGGCCACCAGGTGGCCGATCGGCGGGCGGCAGGCCGACAGGGGCGCACCACGCCGACAGGCCACTGCCTCCCCCTCGCGACGTGGCCCGACCAACCACAGGCCGCCAAGTGCCAGCCCGGCCTGCAGTCGGCCTCCTGATAGCCGATCGGCCTGCAGTGGGCCGACTGGGCTCAGTCGGCCTGCAGTGGGCCGACGGTGTATTATTTTTGTAAATTCTTTTTTCTGCGTATTATTTCTGTAATTTAAAAAAAATGTATTATTTAAAAAATTTAGCTAGATTTGTCATGTCCTCGAATCGTGCCTAACTAGAAAATTGCAATTGATATTTTGAAAAAAGAACAGGCCTTTAGGGTTCAATCTATTAGTTAATAAAAAACAGTTGTCTCATTAATTAAATAGAATATAGGAAAAATGGTACATCATGCCCACAAGACACACACACACACCATCAAAGAGAGGAACTCTGTTGAGGATGTTGTCAAATTGTCATAGTCATCACTTCTCCTCGAGCAAGTGACACCGACTTCGCCGTGGAAGACCAAACAAGAGTCATCACAACGACAGTCGAGATGTCAGTTGGCTTATGCCACACAAACAGCAAAAGGTGTCGATAACTAGGGAGCTCTGATTTTGATGTCGAGTCTCCAGGAGAAAAAAGCACATATGGCAATGGTAGCTCCAAATGTAGCCACCGAAGATCTCCAAGCGTTGGACCTACCTTTCCCAGGGCATCATTGTCAGCGGGACACCTCTTGCGCAATCCGACTTCACCGCCACACAGCAAGAAGACGCGAGGACAAACCCAAGGACAAGTCAGATGGTTGACGACGGAGAACACACGACACAATTCATCTTGCCACCAGCATCCTTACCACATGAGTCGCAATGCTAACCGTGATGCCATGCACGCCGTGCCTCGAAAAAGCGTGTAGGGGCGAGTTTTCAAGATGACTCCCATGGAGGGAAGTATCGCGGTGATGACGATGTTGCTCGGCCGTGGAATCAGGGCCTTAGGATTTTGCCTGAAATACCTCAAGAGTGGAGAAGGCCGAAAAACTCTACGATGACCCCCTTTTCAAGCGTTTTCTTTTAGGCCCCCTTTGATTCCCATGATTTGTAAGACACGTTGTAGTAAAACACATGAATAAAGTGCCATTCCATCTTAAAAAAAAAAAACCACTAAGATCGTGGGCAAGTTTGATCGTTGGCAGCCCTTCAAAGCGCAAACTCCCTGCATAAGTCATGGCCACGGAACCTCGGTGCTGAAGTTGCGCCGAACTAAAGAATCCACACTTCACGGTTTGATTCGCTTCTGTTGCAGCCACGCTCTTCCTCCGGCCAACCGTAAATTCCAGCGGCCCAACATCCTGTTGACGAAAAAGACCTCTGGTCAGTCAAACAAATGCTTCGCTGTCCTTCGAGACTCTCTCCATTTGCCATTTGGCAATCCGGGCACTTCTTGTCACAAATCGTCGCAGCTCCCGAGCTCCGTGACCAGTTTGACGTTGATCTGCCCACGCCATGGGGTTCGGCCAACAGTGCGTGCGTGCTCTCCGCGGCAGAGAGGGACTTGGCTGACGACACTGTTATAGGGAACCAGTGCTGCCTGCACCATCGTGTATGTGGCGCACCTCTCGAAAGTCGAAACGTGTATGTGGTTGCAAAGCGCAGGCGCCAACCTGTGTCCGCGTGCGTGGCCATGATTACAGAACATCCGTGCTGATCACACGACCAAACGAACGTCTGCAGTCGTTTCTGTCGGAGGAACCACGTGCTCGCCGCGTCGATACCTCGTCGGCGGCGAGGGACGCAGCAGGTGACGGCGATACATTTTTTCATTTTTCAAAGCAGTACTATACTAGTGGTACAATTGGATCTTGGGATCGCAGCTACGATTTCGCGAGGATCTGCATCTCGTATCGCGAGACGCGGCGTGGATCCGATCGGATCCCGTGCCGGCGGCGGCGGCGGCCATCGGGCCATGTGCGCACATGCCGCCTCCAGATTTGAGTCGGACGGAGTTCAGGAGCGGGACGACGCAAGCGATACGCTCTTTCGGCCCGGCGAGTAGTGTGAAAACATAATCCATTTCCGTTTGTTAATTGCAGCCGCATGCCCGCATCCGGGATGAAGCGGCGATGTGATCTCAAGTCAATCAAAAAAGAAAAAGAAAATGCGGTGATGTGATCTGCTAGAGAATTGAAAACTGGAGCATGGCGTCGAATTTGAGCTCATCCTTGGAGCATCTCTGGCCTTCCTTTTTCTTCTTAAAAGGATTATTTTAAAAGCATCATATCTATTGTAAAGATTCACACCTCAAATATAATAAAAAATATGTCGACGCACATGAACCACCGAACAATCACCGTTGATGCAAGAACGAGGCGTCGCCGATTCGCTGTCGTCATAAGGCAAATAAACCTGGCACCAAATCTTGCTGTTGCGTACATAAGCAAAAAAAAAAAAAAAACCTAACCTCGCCGCCCCGAGGAGCTGGCAGAAATCTACGTCAGAGTTTCGTCTAATCCGCCCCCACGGACAAACTTGAGGAGGATCGGACCCAGAAAGACTAACTTGAAGAAGAAGCGTCGTCCGAGCACCGCCCTGTGAGGGACAAAACCCTATCTCTACTAGCCAAACCTAGGACGCCAGGATTCTCCTCCCCTGCAAGGACTAAAACCAAATACATCTTTAGCCTTCCCATGATTCTATTTTTTTTGTGAAACATAAGCATCAGCATTGCCTCATCCATTAATTAAGAAAGAAGAATAGAGTTTGTTACACAACACCAATGTTACAAATTGGTCATTACTTTTTTTTCTCGAATATGCACGAGTGTGCATATTATATATTAAAGAAGAAAGGCAAAGAATGCCTTCACCATATTTACAAGGGTCACATTACAACACTACTACTCCTCACTACTCGCCCACCGCTCTAGTCGAAGGAAGAAGGGGTCAACATTCCCTTTAAACTTGCCAGCAATAGACCACATTCTTCCTTCCGACTTGACCCTACCTAGGAGTGCACCTAACGAAGGACATACCCCATCAAAGACAATAGCATTTCGATGCTTCCACAACTCCCACATTGTTAGTAAGAAAACCATATGTAAATCCTTCTTGTGCCAGTCGTTGATCCCATGCTTCCCCTCCAGCCACAGGGCCAGGGAATCTTGTGCAGTCGGCGTCCAATCCACCTTGCCCAGAGCCTCGCAAACCACGGCCCATGCTGATCTGGCAAAGACACACATCAGTAGCACATGATCAATAGTTTCGTCCTCCTGGTCGCACAAATGGGTCATTACTCTCCCGTCATGATATTACCCAAAAAAATTCACCCGCAATAACCCAAACTCTTGCCTCCCTCTTGATGATGTCTGATGGCTCTATTTGATACATATTTTTTAAGCTCATTTATTGCATATTATCTCGGCATAGCATGTCCCATTGAACCAAGTACATGTTCATTATGCATGATTTTCGGTTTTTACTCCTTTCAGTGCGGGCATTGAATAGTTTGTGGTTTTATTTAAATTTTTATTATTTTTTCTTTATTTTACCGTGTCTACATGTGTTTTGAAGCAACCATGGGCCAATCACGATGAAAAGTCCAAGGATGCGTTCAATACGAAGGACTTCTAGGCATCAGACGTGTGCATTTTTAGAGTCTCAAATATGATTTTTTTAAGTGCTCAAACTAAGGATCCAATGCCACTGGCGCATCGGCGTCGTTCACGTGATTCCAACAAGCCCGGGAACGTCAAAATCAGGGTTTGCATGAAGATATGACGGTCAATTTACTAAAGTGAGACGACTTGGCCACCAAGAGAGGTATTGGGATGGGCTTTGCCGCATCTAGAACCCTTGGATCAAAAGAGAAAAGATACAAATAATGAGGAGACCCGTGGAGGCTAGCTCTATAATCTACATCAACCCTAGCCGTCGTTCGTCGTCGTCTACATCCATCTCCCGTGTTTCTCAACCATAGAAGAGAGGGCCAAGATGAAGAGGAGGAGGAGGCTCCGTCAAATCCTCGCCATCCTTCGGGTTGGTGACACCTCCACTGGCACATCCACACTCTTCTTTCTCTCCAACTCAACGTTGGCTTGTACCGCGTCCCTCTCTTTTAAGTTTGAGTAGTTGTAATAGTTCTTGAGGATATCAATGGACCCTTGCATGATTAGAATATAATTCCTATACGAAATTCGATTATCCTTTTCTTTACGTGTTGCATTGATTCCCTCATGGTGTTGTGAAGGTCAACCACTTAGCACTAACCATTTATGGGCTGAGGGGATTACTATTGGTATGACGGCGGGCTCTCGGAGGTCTGTAGTGATAGTACCTATCTCCCTCCACCCAAACAGAGAACCCTAGAGCCTTTTGTCGCGTTCATGGGGAAACCCTTAAACACCGAAGTGGAAACCGGCAAGGGGAAGCAACCGCGGTGGTGCGCAGCATATTTATTTGGCTTCACCCACGCATTACACATATTCAAGTAGGATACTTAATATGTAGGTCATGGCAAGTCCCTTGAAGACACCTTGCTACTCAAACTCTACCTCCACGTAGTTTAGTACCTTTTATTTGCTGTTCTTTTTGTTCATAGTTTAGTTAGAAAAAACTTTTATTCATTTCCCTAACACCAACTAAAGGAGACAATTTGCAAACTCCGGTTTGGGTTCGTACGAAACTATGTTGGTGACAACATAGTTACAGGGTTGGTAGTATCATCCTTTTCGCATGTGGGTTCGACGCTCTACATATCACAAAAGTGCTACAACACATTGTGCTCTTGCAGGGCATCAAGCAGTTTTCTAGCGCCCTTGCGAGGGAGCATAGCTCTTGGTCATTACCTTCCCACTTGCATATAGTTTATTTTTGTTGTTGTTATTTATCTTATTGTTTATCTTTAACCCAAAAATATATATAGACTTTATATATGTCCTCCGAGATGTCAACTACATGAACCGAAGTTGTTGTTACAAGAGAAAAATTCAAGGAGAGAAGAATGGTTTATGAACAATACCAACATTCTTATAAAGGTATTACAAAGGATGATAAATTGAGGGTATTGGATTATTGCGCTCAACATATATTTGAATTCCCGTGAACATTGCAAATCCAGTAACCATACGAGTTTTGGCTACAAATTTCATCATAACTTTATTGTAGCAACATATAGTCGTGATGACTACCCATTTGACTATGTGGAAATTATTGAGGAGCTAATATTATTCTTAAGAGCCTCAAAACTTATAAGAAGGGTAAATGAGCTCTCCCCTTATCATGAAGAGGTCTCTAAACATATGAGTTTGTTGGAGAGTGTCTATAATTGGTACATTGTTGACGAGTTTCATAAAGCTCCTTTTGTCAAAGATTTTGAAAAGCAGACTGCCACCGCTTCTTAGACCTCTCTATTGCAAGAACATAATCTTATGCAGGAATACGAGGAAATAATTGAGCGATGGGAAAAATATATTCAAGGAACTAATTTTCAAAAAATAATTTTTAGAAATTGATGAGCAGAAAAAGGAACATGAAGATGAAGGATGGAAAGGCCGCTGTCCGAGAACTTCTACCTATCATGGTAAATTTTTGAACGCAATGTTGCCCCGCCCGATGATCGTCTATTTTATCTGCATTGTTTTAGAGTTTACTGAAGGAAATATGCCCTAGAGGCAATAATAAAGTATTATATATTTCCTTATATCATGATAAATTTTTATTATTCATGCTAGAATTGTATTAACCGGAAACATAATACATGTGTGAATACATAGACAAACAGAGTGTCACTAGTATGCCTCTGCTTGACTAGCTCGTTAATCAAAGATGGTTATGTTTCCTAGCCATAGACATGAGTTGTCATTTGATTAACGAGATCACCTCATTAGGAGAATGACGTGATTGACTTGACCCATTCCGTTAGCTTAGCACCCGATCGTTTAGTATGTTGCTATTGCTTTCTTCATGACTTATACATGTTCCTCTGACTATGAGATTATGCAACTCCCGTTTACCGGAGGAACACTTTGTGTGCTACCAAACGTCACAACGTAAATGGGTGATTATAAAGGTGCTCTACAGGTGTCTCCAAAGGTACTTGTTGGGTTGGCGTATTTCGAGATTAGGATTTGTCACTCCGATTGTCGGAGAGGTATCTCTGGGCCCAGTCGGTAATGCACATCACTATAAGCCTTGCAAGCATTGTGACTAATGAGTTAGTTGCGGGATGATGTATTACGGAACGAGTAAAGAGACTTGCCAGTAACGAGATTGAACTAGGTATCGAGATACCGACGATCAAATCTCGGGCAAGTAACATACCGGTGACAAAGGGAACAACGTATGTTGTTATGCGGTCTGACCGATAAAGATCTTCGTAGAATATGTGGGAGCCAATATGGGCATCCAGGTCCCGCTATTGGTTATTGACCGGAGACGTGTCTCGGTCATGTCTACATAGTTCTCGAACCCGTAGGGTCCGCACGCTTAACGTTACGATGACAGTTTTATTGAGTTTTGATGTACCGAAGGAGTTCGGAGTCCCGGATGAGATCGGGGATATGACGAGGAGTCTCGAAATGGTCGAGACGTAAAGATCGATATATTGGACGACTATATTCGGACTTCGGAAAGGTTCCGAGTGATTCGGGTATTTTTCGGAGTACCGGAGAGTTACGGGAATACGTATTGGGCCTTATTGGGCCATACGGGAAAGAAGGAAAAGGGCCTCAAGGGTGGCCGCACCCCTCCCCTTGGTCTGGTCCGAATTGGACTAGGGAAGGGGGGCGCCCCCTTCCTTCCTTCTCTTTTTCCCTTCCTCTTTTCCTATTCCTTATGGGAGGTGGAATCCTACTAGGACTAGGGAGGGAGTCCTAGTAGGACTCCACACTTGGTGCGCCCCCTCCTAGGGCCGGCCTCCTCCTCCCTTGCTCCTTTATATACGGGGGCAGGGGGCACCTCATGGACACAACAATTGATCCTTGAGATCTCTTAGCCGTGTGCGGTGCCCTCCTCCACCATATTACACCTCGATAATACCGTTGCGGAGCTTAGGCGAAGCCCTGCGTCGGTGGAACATCATCATCGTCACCACACCGTCGTGCTGACGAAACTCTCCCTCAACACTCGGCTGGATCGGAGTTCGAGGGACGTCATCGAGCTGAACGTGTGTAGAACTCGGAGGTGCCGTGCGTTCGGTACTTGATCGGTCGGATCGTGAAGACGAACGACTACATCAACCGCGTTGTTATAACGCTTCCGCTGTCGGTCTACGAGGGTACGTGGACAACACTCTCCCCTCTCGTTGCTATGCATCACCATGATCTTGCGTGTGCGTAGGAATTTTTTTGAAATTACTACGTTCCCCAACATTTACATGGAACCTATAGAAACAACAGTTGAATGTTCTCCACTGGAGGGTATTGCAGGAGTAGTGCCACACCTTGTGGATGGTGGCCTCTCTATTTTGCAATACGCCGATGACACAATTCTTTTTATGGAACATGATCAGGACAAAGGCTCGAAACCTGAAACTCTTGCTTTCAGCATTTGAGCAAATGTCGGGTCTCAAAATAAACTTCCATAAAAGTGAAGTGTTCTGCTTTGGAGAAGCCGTTGAGGCGGCGGCCGATTATGCTGACCTATTTGGTTGCGCACATGACCAATTCCCGATTAAATATCTGGGAATACCGATTCATTATCAGTGCCTCACCATTGCAGAGTGGAAGCATGTAGAGGAGCGTCTAGAGAAACGGTTGAGCAGTTGGAAAGGCAAACTACTCTCAGTTGGGGACGGTTGGTGTTGATTAACTCTGTCCTCAAAAATATGGTTCTCTATATGCTTTCTTTCTTCCAACTCCCAAAAGGGGTCCTACAAAGACTTAGACTATTTTAGATCCAGATTCTTTTGGCAGGGAGATGGCGAAAAGAAAAAATACAGGTTGGCCAAATGGAGCGTGGTTTGTAGGCCGAAAGACCAAGATGGCCTTGGAATTCATGACCTACATGTCAAGAATGAGGCCCTACTCAGTAAATGGTTATTCAAACTTCTTACTGAGGATGGTGTTTAGCAAACCATGCTGCACAACAAGTATATAGGCCAAAAGGCGGTGTCCCAGACATTTTGGAAACCCAGTGACTCGCACTTTTGGGCTGGCCTATGGCAGCAAAGAAACATCTCTTTCACTTTGGGTCTTTCCCGATAAAGGACAGGTCAGAGATTCATTTTTGGAAGTCATATGGCTAGGCAATGCCAGTATCCGAGAACAATATCCAGCCTTATACAACATTGCTCGTGATAAAAATAATACTATTGCGCAGGTGCTCAGTTCATCCCCGCCGAATATTTTGTTCAGGCAGGATTTGATTGGCCCCTGACTTCTGTCATGGCATAAAATTTTATCCAGACTGGATTCGACTAACCTGACACAAGGCCGGGATGAGTTTTGTTGGAACCTTACTGAAGTAAATATGCCCTAGAGGCAATAATAAAGTTGTTATTTTATATTTCCTTATATCATGATAAATGTTTATTATTCATGCTAGAATTGTATTAACCAGAAACTTGATACATGTGTGGATACACAGACAAAACACCGTGTCCCTAGTAAGCCTCTACTAGACTAGCTCGTTAATCAAAGATGGTTAAGTTACCTAACCATATACATGTGTTGTCATTTGATGAACGGGGTCACATCGTTAGGAGAATGATGTGATGGACAAGACCCATCCGTTAGCTTAGCATAATGATCGTTAAGTTTTATTGCTTTCTTCATGACTTATACATATTCCTTTGACTATGAGATTATGCAACTCCCGGATACCGGAGGAATATCTTATGTGCTATCAAACATCACAACGTAACTGGGTGATTATAAAGATTCTCTATAGGTATCTTTGAAGGTGTTTGTTGGGTTGGCATAGATCGAGATTAGGGTTTGTCACTCCGAGTATCGGAGAGGTATCTCTGGGCCCTCTCGGTAATGCACATCATAATAAGCCTTGCAAGCAATGTGACTAATGAGTTAGTTACGGGATGATGCATTACGGAACGAGTAAATAGACTTGCCGGTAACGAGATTGAACTAGGTATGAAGATACCGATGATCGAATCTCGGGCAAGTAACATACCGATGACAAAGGGAATAACGTATGTTGTCATTACGGTACGACCGATAAAGATCTTCGTAGAATATGTGGGAACCAATATGAGCATCCAGGTTCCACTGTTGGTTATTGACCGGAGAGGTGTCTCGGTCATGTCTACATAGTTCTCGAACCCATAGGGTCCGCACGCTTAACGTTCGATGACGATTTTGTATTATATGAGTTATGTGATTTGGTGACCGAATGTCGGTCGGAGTCCTCGATGAGATCACGGACATGACAAGGATTCTCGAAATGGCCGAGAGGTAAAGTTTCGTATATAGGACGATAGTATTTGGATACCGAAAGTGTTTCGGGGGTACCGGGTACTTATCGGGTCATCGGAAGGGGTCTCGGGCACCCAAGGCAAAAGATATGGGCCTTATGGGCCAAGAGGGGAAACACACCAGCCACAAAGGGCTAGTGCGGCCCCTCCCATATGGGCTAGCCAAATTGGAGAAGGAAAGGAGAAGGAGGAAAGGAAAAAGGGAATATGATTCCCCTCCCCCCTCTTCCCTTCCTATTCCGAATAGGAATAGGAAAGGGGGGAGGCCGAATTGGGACGTGCCCAAGTAGGATTCCTCCTACTTGGGGCGCCCCCTTGGCTGCCTCTCCTCCCCTCCAACCTATATATATGGGGGGGGCACCGCTAGAACACTGCTACCTCTTGAGCATGCGTTGGTTTTCCCTTGAAGAGGAAAGGGTGATGCAGCAAAGTAGCGTAAGTATTTCCCTCAGTTTTTGAGAACCAAGGTATCAATCCAGTAGGAGACAACGCACAAGTCACCTAGTACCTGCACAAACAAGAACCTTGCAACTGATACGTCTCCAACGTATCTATAATTTTTGATTGCTCCATGCTATATTATCTACTGTTTTGGACATTATTGGGCTTTATTATTCACTTTTATATTATTTTTGGGACTAACCTATTAACCGGAGGCCCAACCCAGAATTGCTGTTTTTTTTTGCCTATTTCAGAGTTTCGCAAAAAAGGAATATCAAACGGAGTTCAAACGGAATGAAACCTTCGGGAACGTGATTTTTAGGAAGAATATGATCCAGGAGACTTGGACCCTACGTCAAGAAACAAAGGAGGAGGCCACGAGGTAGGGGGCGCGCCCACCCCCCTGGGCGTGCCCTCCACCCTCATGGGCCCCTCATGGCTCCCCTGACGTACTTCTTTCACCTATATATACCCATATACCCTAAAATGATTGAGGAACAGAATAGATCTGGAGTTCCGCCGCCGTAAGCCTCTGTAGCCACCAAAAACCAATCGGGACCCTGTTCCGGCACCCTGCCGAAGGGGGGAACCCTCACCGGTGCCATCTTCATCATCCCGGCGCTCTCCATGATGAGGAGGGAGTAGTTCACCCTCGGGGCTGAGGGTATGTACCAGTAGCTATGTGTTTGATCTCTCTCTCTCTCTCTCGTGTTCTTGATTTGGCACGATCTTGATGTATCGCGAGCTTTGCTATTATAGTTGGATCTTATGTTGCTTCTCCCCCCTCTACTCTCTTGTAATGAATTGAGTTTTCCCTTTGAAGTAATCTTATCGGATTGAGTCTTTAATGATTTGAGAACACTTGATGTATGTCTTGCCGTGCGTATCTGTGGTGACAATGGGATATCACGTGATTCACTTGATGTATGTTTTGGTGATCAACTTGCGGGTTCCGCCCATGAACCTATGCATAGGGGCTGGCACACGTTTTTGTCTTGATTCTCCGGTAGAAACTTTGGGGCACTCTTTGAAGTACTTTGTGTTGGTTTGAATAGATGAATCTGAGATTTTGTGATGCATATCGTATAATCATACCCACGGATACTTGAGGTGACATTGGAGTATCTAGGTGACATTAGGGTTTTGGTTGATTTGTGTCTTAAGGTGTTATTCTAGTACGAACTCTAGGGCTGTTTGTGACACTTATAGGAATAGCCCAACGGATTGATTGGAAAGAATAACTTTGAGGTGGTTTCGTACCCTACCATAATATCTTCGTTTGTTCTCCGCTATTAGTGACTTTGGAATGACTATTTGTTGCATGTTGAGGGATAGTTATATGATCCAATTATGTTATTATTGTTGAGAGAACTTGCACTAGTGAAAGTATGAACCCTAGGCCTTGTTTCCTAGCATTGCAATACCGTTTACGCTCACTTTTATTGCTTGCTACCTTGCTGTTTTTATATTTTCAGTTTACAAAAACCTATATCTACCATCCATATTGCACTTGTATCACCATCTCTTCGCCGAACTAGTGCACCTATACAATTTACCATTGTATTGGGTGTGTTGGGGACACAAGAGACTCTTTGTTATTTGGTTGCAGGGTTGTTTGAGAGAGACCATCTTCATCCTACGCCTCTCACGGATTGATAAACCTTAGGTCATCCACTTGAGGGAAATTTGCTACTGTCCTACAAACCTTTGCACTTGGAGGCCCAACAACGTCTACAAGAAGAAGGTTGCGTAGTAGACATCAAGCTCTTTTCTGGCACCGTTGCCGGGGAGGTGAGTGCTTGAAGGTATATCTTTAGATCTTGCAATTGAATCTTTTCGTTTCGTGTTTTAGCACTAGTTTAGTTTATAAAAGAAAACTACAAAAAAAATGGAATTGAGTCTGTCTCATACGCTTCATCTTTTTAATATCTTTCGTGAGAATGATGGAAAAGAAAATTGTGCCAAAGTGTTAGAAGAAGAATGCATTAAAATGTTTGGCACTAAATCTTCGAATGATGAGCATGATTGCAATGTTGTTAGTATGAATTCCTTGAATATCCATGATGCTAATGATATGCAAAGCCACAAGCTTGGGGAAGCTATGTTTGATGAAGATGATATGTTTAGTCCCCCAAGTTTTGATGAGCAAATTTATTATGATGAAAGCATGCCTCCTATCTATGATGATTATTGTGATGACACGTATGCTATAAATAATAATGATAACCATGAAACTTGTCATCTTGATCTTAATTTTCAATCACATGATAGTTATTTTGTTGAGTTTTCTCCCACTACTATTGATGAGAATAAATTTGCTTACGTGGAGAGTAGGAAAATTTCTATGCAAGTAGATCATGAAAAGAATGCTTTATGTGCTGGTTATATTGTTGAATTCATTCATGATGCTACTGAAAATTATTATGAGGGAGGAACATATGCTTGTAGGAATTGCAATAATATCAAGTTTCCTCTCTATGTGCTTAAAGTTTTGAAGTTATGCTTGTTTTGCCTTCCTATGCTAGTTGATTATTGTTCCCATAAGTTGTTTGCTCACAAAATCCCTATGCATAGGAAGTGGGTTAGACTTAAATGTGCTAGTCATATTCTTCATGATGCTCTCTTTATGTTTCAGTTCTTATCTTTTATGTGAGCATCATTGAAATCATCATGCCTAGCTAGGGGCGTTAAACGTTAGCGCTTGTTAGGAGGCAACCCAATTTTATTTCAGTTTCTTGATTTTTGGTTCTGTTTAGGAATAAATAATCCATCTATCTTCTGTTTAGATGTGGTTTTGTGTTTTAATTAGTGTTTGTGCCAAGTAGAACCTTTGGGAAGACTTGGGTGAAGTCTTTATGATCATGCTGTAAAAAACAGAAACTTTAGCGCTCACGAGATTAGCTAAAACTTTTTACTGGAGAGTGCTATTTAGTTGATTATTTTTGCAGATGATTACTAGACAAATTCCTCAGGTCCACCAATTTATTTTAGAATTTTTGGAGTTCCAGAAGTTTGCGTTAGTTACAGATTACTACAGACTGTTCTGTTTTTGACAGATTCTGTTTTTCGTGTGTTGTTTGCTTATTTTGATGACTCTACGGCTAGTAAAATAGTTTATAAACCATAGAGAAGTTGGAATACAGTAGGTTTAACACCAATATAAATAAATAGTTAGTTCATTACAGTACCTTGAAGTGGTGTTTTTTTTCTTTCGCTAACGGAGCTTACGAGTTTTCTGTTAAGTTTTGTGTTGTGAAGTTTTGAAGTTTTGGGTAAAGATTCGATGGACTACGGAATAAGGGGTGGCAAGAGCCTAGGCTTGGGGATGCCCAAGGCACCCCAAGGTAATATTCAAGGACAACCAAGAGCCTAAGCTTGGGGATGCCCCGGATGGCATCCCCTCTTTCGTCTTCGTTCATCGGTAACTTTACTTGGAGCTATATTTTTATTCACCACATGTTATGTGTTTTGCTTGGAGCGTCATGTCATTTTATTTTGTTTTGATTGCTGTTTGAATAAAATACCAAGATCTGAAATTCTTAAATGTTAGAGAGTCTTCACATAGTTGCATAATTATTAAACTACTCATTGATCTTCACTTATATCTTTCGGAGTAGTTTGTTGTTTGCTCTAGTGCTTCACTTATATCTTTTAGAGCACGGCGGTGGATTTATTTTGAAGAAATAGATGAACTCTCATGCTTCACTTATATTATTTTGAGAGTCCTAAACAGCATGGTAACTTGCTTTGGTTATGAAACTAGTCCTAATATGATAGGCATCCAAGAGGGATATAATAAAAACTTTCATATAAAGTGCATTGAATACTGTCAGAAGTTTGATTCTTTATGGTTGTTTTGAGATATGAAGATGGTGATATTAGAGTCATGCTAGTGGAGTAGTTGTGAATTTGAGAAATACTTGTTCTAAAGTTTGTGATTCCCGTAGCATGCACGTATGGTGAACCGTTACGTGATGAAGTCGGAGCATGATTTATTTATTGATTGTCTTCCTTATGAGTGGCGGTCGGGGACGAGCGATGGTCTTTTCCTACCAATCTATCCCCCTAGGAGCATGCGCGTAGTACTTCGTTTCGATAACTAATAGATTTTTGCAATAAGTATGTGAGTTCTTTATGACTAATGCTGAGTCCATGGATTATACGCACTCTCATCCTTCCACCATTGCTAGCCTCTCTAATACCGCGCACCTTTCGCCGGTATCATACACCCACCATATACCTTCCTCAAAACAGCCACCATACCTACCTATCATGGCATTTCCATAGCCATTCCGAGATATATTGCCATGCAACTTACCACCGTTCCGTTTATTATGACACGCTTCATCATTGTCATATTGCTTTGCATGATCATGTAGTTGACATCGTATTTGTGGCAAAGCCACCATTCATAATTCTTTCATACATGTCACTCATGAGTCATTGCACATCCTGGTACACCGCCGGAGGCATTCATATAGAGTCATATCTTGTTCTAAGTATTGAGTTGTAATTCTTGAGTTGTAAGTAAATAAAAGTGTGATGATCATCATTATTAGAGCATTGTCCCAGTGAGGAAAGGATGATGGAGACTATGATTCCCCCACAAGTCAGGATGAGACTCCGGACCAAAAAAAGGAGGCCATAAAAGAAGAAGAGAAAAGGCCCAAATAAAAAAATAAAAAAATGAGAGAAAAAGAGAGAAGGGGCAATGCTACTATCCTTTTACCACACTTGTGCTTCAAAGTAGCACCATGATCTTCATGATTGAGAATCTCCTATGTTGTCACTTTCATATAATAGTGGGAATCTTTCATTATAGAACTTGGCTTGTATATTCCAATGATGGGCTTCCTCAAAATGCCCTAGGTCTTCGTGAGCAAGCGAGTTGGATGCATACCCACTTAGTTTCTTTTGTTGAGCTTTCATATACTTATAGCTCTAGTGCATCCGTTGCATGGCAATCCCTACTCACTCACATTGATATCTATTGATGGGCATCTCCATAGACCGTTGATACGCCTAGTTGATGTGAGACTATCTTCTCCCTTTTTGTCTTCTCCACAACCACCATTCTATTCCACATATAGTGCTATGTGCATGGCTCACGCTCATGTATTGCGTGAAGATTGAAAAAGTTTGAGAATGTCAAAAGTATGAAACAATTGCTTGGCTTGTCATCGGGGTTGTGCATGATTTAAATACTTTGTGTGGTGAAGATAGAGCATAGCCAGACCATATGATTTTGTAGGGATAACTTTCTTTGGCCATGTTATTTTGAGAAGACATAATTGCTTTGTTAGTATGCTTGAAGTATTATTATTTTTATGTCAATATTAAAATTTTGTCTTGAATCTTTCGGATCTGAATATTCATACCACAATTAAGAAGAATTACATTGAAATTATGCCAAGTAGCACTCCGCATCAAAAATTTTGTTTTTATCATTTACCTACTCGAGGACGAGCAGGAATTAAGCTTGGGGATGCTTGATACGTCTCCAATGTATCTATAATTTTTGATTGTTCCATGCTATTATATTATCTGTTTTGGATGTTTAATGGGCTTTAATATGCTCTTTTATATTATTTTTGGGACTAACCTATTAACCGGAGGCCCAGTGCCAGTTTCTATTTTTTTTGCCTATTTTAGAGTTTTACAGAAAAGGAATACCAAACGGAGTCCAAACAGAATGAAACCTTCACGATGATCTTTCTTGGACCGAAAGCAATCCAGAAGACTTGGAGCCGAAGTCTGAAACTCCACGAGGCGGCCACGAGGCAGGAGGGCGCGCCCAGGGGGGTAGGCGCGCCCCCACCCTCGTGTGCCCCTCGTAGCTCCACCGATGTACTTCTTTCGCCTATATATACTCTTATACCCTAGAAACATCAGGAAGAGCCACGAAACCACTTTTCCACCGCCGCAACCTTCTGTACCCGTGAGATCCCATCTTGGGGCCTTTTCCAGCGATCTACCGGAGGGGGAACCAATCACGGAGGGCTTCTACATCAACATCATTGCCTCTCCGATGAAGCGTGAGTAGTTTACGACAGACCTTCGGGTCCATAGTTATTAGCTAGATGGCTTCTTCTCTCTCTTTGATTCTCAATACAAAGTTCTCCTCGATGTTCTTGGAGATCTATTCGATGTAGAGAGAAGAAGCCATCTAGCTAATAACTATGGACCCGAAGGTCTGTCCTAAACTACTCACGTTTCATCGGAGAGGCAATGATGTTGATGTAGAAGCCCTCCGTGATTGGTTCCCCCTCCGGTAGATCACTGGAAAAGGCCCCAAGATGGGATCTCACGGGTACAGAAGGTTGCGGCGGTGGAAAAGTGGTTTCGTGGCTCTTCCTGATGTTTCTAGGGTATAAGAGTATATATAGGCGAAAGAAGTACATTGGTGGAGCTACGAGGGGCCCACAAGGGTGGGGGCGCGCCTACCCCCCTGGGCGCGCCCTCCTGCCTCGTGGCCGCCTCGTGGAGTTTCAGACTTCGACTCCAAGTCTTCTGGATTACTTTCGGTCCAAGAAAGATCATCGCGAAGGTTTCATTCTGTTTGGACTCCGTTTGGTATTCCTTTTCTGTAAAACTCTAAAATAGGCAAAAAAATAGAAACTGGCACTGGGCCTCCGGTTAATAGGTTAGTCCCAAAAATAATATAAAAGAGCATATTAAAGCCCATTAAACATCCAAAACAGATGATATAATAGCATGGAACAATAAAAAATTATAGATACGTTGGAGACGTATCAAGCATCCCCAAGCTTAATTCCTGCTCGTCCTCGAGTAGGTAAATGATAAAAACATAATTTTTGATGTGGAATGCTACCTAACATAATTATCAATGTAATTTTCTTTATTGTGGCATGAATGTTCAGATCCGAAAGATTCAAGACAAAAGTTTAATATTGACATAAATATAATAATACTTCAAGCATACTAACAAAGTATTGTGTCTTCTCAAAATAACATGGCCAAAGAAAGTTATCCCTACAAAATCATATAGTCTGACTATGCTCTATCTTCATCACACAAAATATTCAAATCGTGCACAACCCCGATAACAAGCAAAGCAATTATTTCATACTTTTGATGTTCTCAAACTTTTTCAATCTTCATGCAATACATGAGCGTGAGCCATGGATATAGCACTATGGTGGAATAGAATGGTGGTTGTGGAGAAGACAAAAAGGAGAAGATAGTCTCACACCAACTAGGCGTATCAACGGGCTATGGAGATGCCCATCAATAGATATCAATGTGAGTGAGTAGGGATTGCCATTCAACAGATGCACTAGAGCTATAAATGTATGAAAGCTCAACAAAAGAAACTAAGTGGGTGTGCATCCAACTTGCTTGCTCACGAAGACCTAGGACATTTTGAGGAAGCCCATCATTGGAATATACAAGCCAAGTTCTATAATGAAAATTTCCCACTAGTATATGAAGGTGACAAAATAAGAGACTCTCTATCATGAAGATCATGGTGCTACTTTGAAGCACAAGTGTGGTAAAAGGATAGTAGCATTGTCCCTTCTCTCTTTTTCTCTCATTTTTTATATTTTTTATTTGGGCCTTTCTCATTTTTTATGGCCTCTTTTTTTTCGTCCGGAGTCTCATCCCGACTTTCGGGGGAATCATAGTCTCCATCATCCTTTCCTCATCGGGACAATGCTCTAATAATGAAGATCATCACACTTTTATTTACTTACAACTCAAGAATTATAACTCAATACTTAGAATAAAAATATGACTCTATGTGAATGCCTCCGGCGGTATACCGGGATGTGCAATGATTCAAGAGTGACATGTATGAAAATTATGAACGGTGGCTTTGCCACAAATACGATGTCAACTACATGATCATGCAAAGCAATATGACAATGATGGAGCGTGTCATAATAAAAGGAACGGTGGAAAGTTGCATGGCAATATATCTCGGAATGGCTATGGAAATGCCATAATAGGTAGGTATGGTGGCTGTTTTGAGGAAGGTATATGGTGTATGGTACCGGCGAAAGTTGCGCGGCACAAGAGAGGCTAGCAATGGTGGAAGGGTGAGAGTGCGTATAATCCATGGACTCAACATTAGTCATAAAGAACTCATATACTTATTGCAAAAATCTATTAGTTATCGAAACGAAGTACTACGCGCATGCTCCTAGGGGGATAGATTGGTAGGAAAAGACCATCGCTCGTCCCCGACCGCCACTCATAAGGAAGGCAATCAATAAATAAATCATGCTCCGGCTTCATCACATAACGGTTCACTATACATGCATGCTACGGGAATCACAAACTTTAACACAAGTATCTCTCAAATGCACAACTACTCAACTAGCATGACTCTAATATCACCATCTTCATATCTCAAAACAATCATAAGGAAGAAAACTTCTGATAGTATTCAATGCACTTTATATGAAAGTTTTTATTATACCCATCTTGGATGCCCATCATATTAGGACTAGTTTTATAGCCAAAGAAAATTACCATGCTGTTCTAAAAGACTCTCTACATAATATAAGTGAAGCATGAGAGATCAATAATTTCTATAAAAATAAAACCACCACCGTGCTCTAAAAAGATATAAGTGAAGCACTAGAGCAAAATTATCTAGCTCAAAAGATATGAGTGAAGCACATAGAGTATTCTAATAAATTCTGATTCATGCGTATCTCTCCCAAAAGGTGTGTAAAGCAAGGATGATTGTGGTAAACTAAAAATCAAAGACTCAAATCATACAAGACGCTCCAAACAAAACACATATCATGTGGTGAATAAAAATATAGCCTCAAGTAAAGTTACCAATAGACGAACACGAAGGAGGGGATGCCTTCCGGGGCATCCCCAAGCTTAGGCTTTTGGTTGTCCTTGAATTTTACCACGGGGTGCCTTGGCCATCCCCAAGCTTAGGCTCTTGCCACTCCTTATTCCAAAATCCATCAAATCTTTACCCAAAAACTTGAAAACTTCACAACACAAAACTTCAACAGAAAATCTCATGAGCTCCGTTAGTATAAGAAGATAAACCACCACTTTAAGGTACTATAATGAACTCATTCTTTATTTATATTGGTGTTAAACCTACTGGATTCCAACTTCTCTATGGTTCATACCCCTCGATACTACTCATAGATTCATCAAAATAAGCAAACAACACACGAAAAACAGAATCTGTCAAAAACAGAACAGTCTATAGCAATCTGTAACGTTCGAATACTTCTGTAACTCCAAAAATTCTGAAATAAATTGGTGGACGTGAGGAATTTGTCTATTAATCATCTTAAAAAAGAATCAACCTAAAATCACTCTCCAGTAAAAAATGACAGCTAATCTCGTGAGCGCAAAAGTTTCTGTTTTTTACAGCAAGATCGCAAAGACTTCACCCAAGTCTTCCCGAAGGTTCTACTTGGCACAAACACTAATTAAAAAATAAAACCACATCTAAACAGAAGCTAGATGAATTATTTATTACTAAACAGGAGCAAAAAGCAAAGAACAAAAATAAAATTGGGTTGCCTCCCAACAAGCGCTATCGTTTAACGCCCCTAGCTAGGCATAAAAATAAGAATAGATCTAGGTATTGCCATCTTTGGTATGCAATCCATAAGTGGCTCTCACAATAGTTTCATAAGGAAATTTAAGTTTCTTCCTAGGAAAGTGTTCCATGCCTTTCCTTAACGGAAATTGGAATCTAATATTTCCTTCTTTCATGTCAATAATTGCACCAATCGTTCTAAGGAGAAGTCTACCAAGAGTAATAGGACATGTAGGATTGCAATCTATATCAAGAACAATGAAATCTACGGGCACATAATTCCTATTTGCAACAATAAGAACATCATTTGTCGGTGGGAACGACACCTATGGGATCACTGGGATCCCTTCTATGGTTGGCGGGCGCGGGGTTGTGCAAAGAGCGGGTCTAGGAGCCAGCACACAGGTCGTTTACCCAGGTTCGGGCCGCGATGATGCATAAAACCCTAGTCCTGCTTTGGTGTATATTTGAGTGTTCTTGGGCTCTCGAACTAGCTACGGTGCATGCGTAGTCCAAAAGATCCGGATCCTTCTCCTGGATGCCTCGGGCCTCCTTTTATAGCCAAAAGGGGTCGCCATAGTGGCACACAGGAGGTGGAAAGGTGTACAGTGTACAAGCTTATCGCCTGTCATTACGGGACAAGATGAATTAAATGCGCTCCTTACGTGTCCCGTTGCTTTATTGGAGATGGTAACGACGTCCGTCCTGTTCGTCGCCGCTCCGCCTCGCTCCGACACGCATCTAGGCCAAAGAGGCATGAAGCGCCACGTAGGCTGGCAGGCTGCTGAGATGGCGTGGTGGTAGGGTCTTCACGAAGATCTGCATGCCACCACGGGTGTTTGTTGAGTTGGCCTGGAAGCCGCACGTCGCCACGCAGGTGCCTGCCCAGCTGGTTGGGCCGGCAACTGTATGGGAACGGCGGTGGAGTCTTGGCAGACGCGGGCCTGGCTGCGGCCCCGCAGGTGTCCTCGGCAAGGGTCTTGCCGGGGCCCTGGCAAGTGGGCTTGCCGTGGCGTTGCGTTCGTCCCCGGCAAGGATCTTGCCCGGGGGGGGGGGGTCTCGTGGATTTCCTCGGCAGGGATCTTGCCGAGGGTCGTCGTCTTCTGGTCCTCATCTGATCTTGTGTGTTTATGATCTTGACAAAGATCTGCATGCCACCATGGAGGTGCCTCCCGAGCCTTGGTTCCAATGTGGTTGATGGTGTTGGAACCCTTGGGCTCAAGGGTGGCGTGCCCTACTGGCGTTGGGCAAGTTGCCCCGGCAAGACTCTTGCCGGGGCTGCGGAGGCCGCCCCGGCAAGGGCCTCGCAGGGGGAGTCCTACTCACCCTCTTGCTCTTTGTGTTTCTGGTCTTGGCGTTTCTTTGCCGTCTTGTGCTTTTCTCTGCCATACTTAGTGTGGCCGCGGGCGCGGCTCTGACTGCCCGTGCACAAGTAGAGGGGTAGAAAAAGGGCCCCTACTTTTGTACACCGACAGGAGCCCCCGGGCCTGGGCCACACATAAGTGCAACGCGTTGTTGGGCCCGACCCAGAATGGTGTGCGGGCAGGCGGGGCGGAGTTTCACCGCAGTAATTCCCTCGCCCGTCGCGCTTCCCCATGACCCGTGTTGAACGCGCGACGTGGAGGGTCGTGTGTGACGTGGGGGTCATGCGCGGGGCGGTTCCTGCCCTCATGCGTCACATCATGGTAAAGAGGCGGCTCGCGCCTTCCCCATAAAAAGAGGAAAACGCAGGGGCGTGGCTCATTTACTGAGTGGACTTGGGTCGTGGCCTTCGAGGCGCCCGTGCCCTACGATCACGGGGTGGAAAACGGTCACCCCAGCCGTCCCCTTGATTTCTATTTGCTTGCCACGTGTCCTCCATGCCTTGAAGATGGCAGGGCCTTGAATGACGAGGCGGGAAACCGGGCCGCTGCTGATTGGAGCAGCGGGTCGGTCTCAATTCCCTGCGCTCCCGATGGCCGGATTGGTTGAGTGGGGCGGCCGAGCCCCGACCCCGCACCTTTATAAGAAGGGGAGGGGGAGAACGGCACCCCTCAATCTTTCACCATCCGCCTCCTTCCACCTTGGCTTCTCTCTTTCTTCTGCTATGGTGAGAGGGCGCGCCGGTGCTTCGACGGTGGCGACGAGGGTCTCCGCTCGACAGCGCGCCCCTCCTTCCCAAGAGCTCTTGGCGGTGGAGCCGGCCACGAGGGGAAGGGGGAGGGGCGAGGCCGAGGTCGCCGTGGCGCTCGGGGAAGAGGAGGACGGGGCGGCGCACCGGCCTCGCCTCCGCCGGCAGTTCCTTCCCCAACGGAGGGCCACGTCGGGGACCAGCCCCGCGAGTTCTTCATCAGGCTGCACTAGCCAGCGCGTCGTCGTCTTCTTCTCCCTACTCCATTCGCTCGGGAGATGGAGCTCGACCCGCCACAGACTATGAGATTGCATATGAGGGGCTGCGGGAATGGCGGCACGCGGGTTGATGTCGATTTTCCTGCCCCTCACGTCATGTATCTTCGTCGCGGATGGAAGACCTTCGCTCGCATCCACAGCCTGACAGCAGGGCTCGTTCTCTATTTCAAGTAATGGAGAACGGCCTGCTCTCTGTCAAGGTCTTTGGAGACTTTGGAACTCGCCTAAAGTGCTGCGTGGAGAGCTCCTCCGACGACGAAGAGTCTTCCTGAAGCGGGAGTGATGAGGAGGACAGCGACAGCGACGACGAGGGCAGCAGGCGGGAGGATGACCAGTCTGACTAGGCTTGGGTACACCGTTCCTGGGCGACACTGGCAGCACCACCATCTGTATCGCCAGCTCCTTGAACTTCTCGGGGTCGTCGCCTTGGGCGTCTGGCGTTGGAGGGACGGGGAAGACGAAGAAGGTGGGTGGCGGGCCGTCAAGTCAGAGTACGCGGGCGCTGACACCTTCATCGCGTATTGCCGGCCCGCTGCCTCATCTTCCGGCCCTTCTCCCGGCACCATCATCATCAGCCCTCTTCTGGGCGGCCGCCGATATGTTCTCTTGGCATCTTCTGCTGCTCGCACCTCACCTAGGCACTCCTTTTTCCCTTCCGCCATCTTGTTCCATTTCTTGAGGAGAGGGACAAGAAAGGGATTATGGGCATCTTATCTCTTTTTAGCTTGTAAGCCTACGTGCCTTAGTCGAATTTAGACCTTGTAACCCCCTTGCTCATGTACGCATTCCGTACGAATTGTACTTGTTAGCAACGTATTAATGAAGAGAAGGGTGTTTGCCGGGTTTTGTTTGCGCGTGGGCGAGGGCCACACCAAGGAGCGAGTCATCGTTATCTTAAGATAAACACTGTACCCCGGCAACAGGCCTTGCCATCCTCCTGTCCTATAGCTCGGCTACACTCATGCCCTTGGCGGAGGTAGGGGCCAAGTAGGATTGGGCCCTTCGCTCGTCCCCTTCCCATCGCACTAGAACCAAGTTCTGGCCCAAAGTAAGGTTTTTGGACACGGGACAGAGGGAGCAAGATGGTATGAGAGCGAGCGAAGTCTTGTACGTTCAAGTTTCATACGGAGGCACAGAGTGGGGGAGAAAGACTTATGTGATACCGCAGCCCCCGGCAACCTTGGCTTGCCATGATTGGATTCTCAGACCTGCAGCCCCCGGCAACCTTGGCTTGTCGGTGTCTGGGTGTCGGCCTGTTCTCTTTTCTTCCAAAATAGCTCAGCAGAAATGTCCATGCATCCTGCGAACCAAAAAAGGACAGAAAGGAATAGAGGGATGCATACTCGACCTCTATGCTAAGGGTTAGTCGCCGCCAAGCACTATCAACCCTAACACAGAGAGAGACTCAACCTAGCATGCATGCTAAAACTTAGGGCGCCAGCGCTTCATTTATTTATGCTTAGGATCTGCGCCTGGCTTTGTACAAAGGGTTACATGCCTTGCCGGCAAGGCTTGTACAAAAGGTGGTTTGCCGGGGAGCCCGGCAACCGCGCCTTATGGGTAAAACTTGCGAAGATGTTCGATGTTCCAGGAGTTGCTCACTGGAATACCATCTTCGGTCTCTAGGCGGACTGCGCCGGGCCTGCTGACCCGTATTACCCGATAAGGGCCTTCCCACTTTGGCGTCAACTTGTTGGAATTCTTGGCCGACTGAACGTGCCGAAGAACAAGGTCACCTTCCTCAAAGCTTCGGGCATGAACCTTGTGGCTATGATAGCGGCGCAAGGCTTGCTGGTAGCGTGCTGCTCGCACAGCCGCCCGAAGACGATCTTCCTCAAGGAGCATTGCGTCATCTTGCCGCAACTGCTCTTGCTCAAGCTCATCATAAGCGAGCACTCGAGGTGACTTGTACGTGAGTTCTGTGGGGAGAACTTCTTCTGCCCCATAAACGAGGGAGAAGGGTGTATGGCCGGTGGCTCGATTTGGTGTCGTTCTGATTGACCAAAGAACCGCCGGCAATTCATCAATCCAGCGTCGTCCGCACCTGTGCAGCCTGTCAAAAGTCCTCGTCCGGAGGCCTCGCAACACTTCAGCATTTGCCCTCTCAGCCTGGCCGTTGCTCTGTGGATGTGCAACAGAAGCAAAACAGACCTTGCTACCGAGGTCCTGGATGTACTGCATGAAGGCGTGGCTCGTGAACTGCGTGCCGGTGTCGGTGATAACTCTATTTGGCACACCAAAACGGCAGACTAGCCCCTTGAAGAATTTGACGGCTGATTGTGCTGTCACCTTTCTCACTGCCTCCACCTCCGGCCACTTTGTGAACTTGTCGATTGCAACGTACAAGTACTCAAAGCGCCTGACAACACGGGGAAAGGGGCCTAGTATGTCGAGCCCCCAGACCGAGAATGTCCAGGAAAGAGGGATTGTTTGGAGAGCTCGAGCTGGTTGATGAAGCTTCTTTGAATGGAACTGGCATGCTTCACACTTGGTTACTAGCGCCGCTGCATCCTGGAGGGCTGTGGGCCATAAGAAACCTTGCCGGAATGCCTTGCCGACAAGGGCCCTCGACCCTACGTGGGAGCCACATACGCCTCCGTGTACCTCTGCCAACAGTTCCAGTCCTTCCTCCCGGGGAATGCACTTCAATTTCACACCGTTTGGTCTTTTTCTGTACAGAACGTCGTCGACGAACTGATACATGGCAGACCGACGGGCTACTTTCTCCGCTTCGTCTTGTTCCTCGGGGAGTTCCCCTGTTTGGAGGAATCATACGGTATGTCGTGCCCATGCTGGAGCCTGGGGCTCGACGGCAAGGACCAAGGGCATTTCCTCTGCCATGGGAGCGCCTGTCTCTACGGCCAGGGCTTGACGCCCTGCCGGAGTCTGTTGCCCCATGGCAGGCTCGGTGTCCACGACAACATCCTTGCCGGCGGCTCCTGGGAGCTCGGCGGGAAAGTACTTGCCGGGGCCTGATTTTCTGTGCTTGTTCTGCTCCGTCGATGGTTCAACGGATGGTTGAGTTAACTGAAGCACAAAAGTACCTGGTTCCACAGGTAGTTTGAGGGCAGCGCGTTTTGACAGGTAGTCGGCGATGTCGTTCTCCACTCGGGGAACATGCTCCGCTTGTATACCATCAAAATGCTCCTCCAGCTTCCTCACCTCATCTACGTAGGCTTCCATCAACGGGCTTTGATAGTCTTTGTTAACTTGCTTGACGACAAGCTGTGAATCACCCCTGACGATGAGCTTCTTGATTCCGAGATCTGCCGCGATCCTGAGACCGGCAAGCAACCCCTCGTATTCAACAGTGTTATTTGTCGACATCTCCCTGGGAAAGTGCATCTGGACCACATACTTGAGGTGCTCTCCGGTGGGTGCAATGAGTAGCACACCAACACCAGTGCCTTGCAGCGAGAAAGCCCCGTCAAAGTACATAACCCAGTTGCGACTTGTTTCCTTGCTGGGGAGAGTGGTCTCCTGGATCTCTTCATCGGGCGTTGAGGTCCATTCTGCAATGAACTCTGCCAAGACTCTACTCTGGATTGTTGAAGTACTTTCAAACTTCAAACCAAAGCTCGACAGCTCCAAGGCCCATTCCACAATCCTCCCAGTTGCGTCTGGGTTATGCAATATTCGTTGCAATGGGAGGCGGGTGACGACGGTGATTTCGTGGGCTTGGAAGTAATGGCGCGGCTTCCTCGAGGCCATAAGAAGGCCGAAGAGCAATTTCTGCACGCTGGAGTACCTTGACCTAGCCCCCTGCAAGAGGGAGCTGACAAAGTAAACCGGGTGCTGCATCATCTTCTTCTTCTTCTTCTTCTTCTTCTTCTGCACCACTCCATTTGATTGCACAGGCCCCGTCCCACCAGCGTCAGAACTCTGCCGGGGTCCTTGCCTTGCCGACACCAGGCCCTGCCGGGGGGGGGGGGGGCTCTGGCTCGTCATCCGCCAGTCCAGCCGTTGCCACTGCCTCTTCATCGACCTCCCTCTGCGCCACTAGCGCGGCACTGACCACCTGGTTCGTCGCCGCTAGATACAACAACAATGACTCTTGTGGTCTAGGCGCAACCAGTATTCACTACAAAAAAATACACTTCCCTGATGATACGTGTTTGTCACAGTAGGTCGCGTTTTTTGTCATGCATGTACATCCATGACAAATTTATGACAGAATCAAGATAGTCATACCTGTGCTGTCGTAGAAGTGTTCCATGACATTACCAAAATTATCATCACGGAAGTGTCCACTGCCATGACGATAAATCGCGCGTCACAGAAGTGCTTTCGTCAAGGGTGACCAACACGTGGCATCCACCGTAACGGAACGCCGTTAAGCTATCGGGTCGGGTTTTGGATCCGATAACCCGTTAACAGCCCCGACCAATGGGGATTTTCCACGTGTAAAATCATCATTGGCTGGAGGAAACACGTGTCAGCTCATCGCTGGGACAGATGTCATCCACTCATTGGACAGAAGGCGCCTATGATACGTCGACACGTGGCACGGCCCAACAGTGGCCCATTCCTGTGAAAAGGCCGACCCGTTTGACTTGGTCAAAAGCTGGCGGGCCGGCCCATGGAAAGCCTGTTAACCGCCTGTTCGCATATAGCCCATTTACAGCCCGCTAACCCAAGGCCCGTTACGCCCTATTCGAATTAGGCCCAGTAGCGTCATCTGGGCCATCCAATATGATTCCAGCCCGTTTTCACTTCTGGCCAATGTATGGCCCATGACGTCTTTCGGCCCATATGAGGCCCTATGTAACTCTTGGCCTATTAACGGCCCGTGCTGAAACTGGTCCGTAATGAACAGTGTATTACTTTACACCCATTAACGGCCCGTGGTGAAACTGGCCTGTAATGAATAGTGTATCACTTTATACCCATTAACGGCCCGTTATTCCGTTGGGCCGTTTCCAGCCCATGTTATCTTTTGGCCTTCTCAGAGCCCATTTATTCTTGGGCTATTTTCCAGCATTCATTTACTTACGGCCCGTTACTGTCATTTTCTGCTTGTGGGCCAAATTCAGCCCGTCATTACAGTCGGCCCGTTTGTGGTCCGTTAATACGTTGGGCCATTTTCATAGCGTCATCAAATACGGCCTATTAACGATGGCCCATTATGGTCGGCCCATGAACGGACGATTCCAACTCTAGCCCGTTTACGACCAGAATGCGGTCTGTTTGGCCCATGTTTGGCCAATCGATCATACGGCCCGTATAAGGCCCATTGATGATACGACCCGTAGAAGGCCCATTGTTTCTACGGCCCGTAGAAGGCCCACTGTTTCTACGGCCCGTAGGAGGCCCAGTGTCACTACAGTAAATATTAGCCCATGGTTATTGTGGCCTAGTTTTAAAAAATAGGTTATTGCAGCCACTAGCAAACCGCGGAAAAAGAACTGCAATGACTACAAGCAAACAAATAAACAAGACAACAAGGAAATAAATAAGCAAGCAACTTACGCTAGGCTATCACGGCTATCACACATATTACATCCACTGGGCATCAAAGTTTGCCACCAGTGCAAATAAACGCGCCGACAAAAGAATATACAAAACTGAGAGCACTTCAGAAGGCACTAGGCCTGGCCACGTTTTGCCCCCCAAACAGCTGAAGAAGCTGAGTAGACCTCAGTTGTGTCAACGATAGATGCATCAACACTAGATTTAAGGCATGATGGTGCGCACGGCAGTCCTCTGACATCTTCATTACATCTTTGACTTCAAGTCGGAGCTGAGCTGAAGCAAGCCTTTCCGCTTTAAGTTGAGACTGAAGAAGTCGAACTGATTGAGGCAACGACTGCACAGAGGTTGTCTCACACCTGCTGGTGAGTAGCTTCTACTCACTGTCTTCATCAAGACAGGACCTTGGGGTCATCTCGCTGTCCTCAAGATGGTTTGGCTCACTATCTTCCCTAAAGTTCTGCCTGACGTAAGAGATACGAGTCTGAAAGAGAAACAAGGAGACACGTAACAGGTTTCACAATTATATAAGCAAATAAATGGATCTGTTCTGCATAAGGAACATGTTTTTACAACTACAATTTGAAACTGGTAGTTGTTGCAAACATCCAATCAGATGTAAACAGCAAAGCAAACAGCAGTGGAGGAAATGATGCCTATCCAAATCTATACTAGAACAAAGTTTGAAGGCTTGAGAAGGATGAACTTACATTACATGTTAACACGGGCTGGACAAAGCCCTTCTCCATGTTGATGGAAGGATAATTCAATAAATTCCCCAAAGAAAATTCTTTATAAGCGTTGCCATTATTCTACATTTTTCAAAGAGTAAATATAGATCAAATAATATTGGAAGAAACAGAGGATAATGAAGCTCAGGTGCAGACTGATGATACATAATCAAATAGCAATTAATTAAGTACAACGTTACAAGGCAAAAGGGAGAGAGGTACTGACAAGAGCAATGCAGAGCCCATTATTGTTTTGAGATCGTACGATCCTTTGAGCAAGGAGATTCATCTGAAATTAGTTTTCATACAAGAGAGAAGGTAAGGCACAAGCAGAAATTTAGGAGTTCAAATTTTGAATTGATATCATAGACAGTACCTGACGCTGGGCTCCCAGCAGTTCTAATAGGGGTTTGGCCACTGGAGTAGGGGTAAAGTGTGGTACAGTTGGGCCTGTGTTTTCTGTGGCTGTTGATCTATCTGATTTAACAGGTATCACTACCTTTTCCAAATACCTAGTTTGTACTCCTTGAGGATCTGCACTCACCCTCTTCCTTTTGGACATCTATTACGAAAGAACAACATTTGACTGGAAAAACATAGTGTGACGCCACATGGAATAGGTACGGAAAATGGATAGGTATGGCATATACTCATATATGATGCTTAAACTAAGCAGATGGTGTAACAAAGTAGAAGTAATGCAAGAGGTCAGATGCAAAATATGTGCGACCAATACAACTTTGCAAAGTAAGAGCAAGCACCTTGATGGGTGAATAAAATAGGCCATCCTCCACCATGCCAAGTTTGTTACCCAGTGGATCGTTCCGCAATATTCCTCTCATGCGCCCATTCTCATATTCATTTTGATAATGTTCAATATCTGACATGCATGAAAACATAAAAACAAGTGAGATTTTCTTTGTAATGCAGAAGTGATTCTAATCCAATACTGTCTCCCTGTAAACCCCTTTGTGCTATCTCTGCAATTCTTTTAAAAGATGCCATGCATGCTGTAATTTGTTGTGTGCATTAATATAATGTGGCCTACTACTCAAAATATGAGAGCTCTAGAAGTGATGACACTTCGCAGATGATAGCTTCAACATATAGTAAAGAAGAACAAGTCGACCTGACCTGACAGATTCAAAATATACTAAGGGAGAACAACTCGACCTGACCAGTCGACCGCAAGAGAAGAGTATCATCTTAAAGAAGAGCAGAAGAGCAAGCAGATTGGAGATATTACAAGTCTTTCAATACAATGTTGGTTGGCCACCCATGATGAACCAGAGCGCACAGAGAAATACTATTCTTTCCGGTCTCTCCATATGTGGCTCACATGCATTTCGAAACTAAAGTAGGAACATTTAGCTAACCAATTAAACATCTCTCAGTTTTACTAATATCAGCAATAATATCAGATATGAATTTGTACAACTAAGCTTGTTTAGCTCGATGGGTGGAGCAGCGCTATTACGACACGAACCACGTAGGCTGATTGTGGTCATCATAAAATGGGGAAAACATAAGCATGATGAGTACAGTGTTGACCGTGGCAGTGGGATGGCAGATCTGAAGCTGCAAACCGCGCAAAGGGTAGTTAGCAACCGATGTTTGCTTTGAATTAACAACTAAGATTTGGTATGGACAAGAAAGTACGGTCAACAAGTGACAAAGAAATGCAATTATGCTGTCTCTCTATATGTCGTGACATGCATTTGGAAACTCAAGTGGGACCTTTAGCTAACCAATTAAATGTGTCGGTTAACTAATATCAGTATCATATCACAATCATATTTGAACAACTAAGCTTTTGAATTCTGAGTGTTGTGTTGTTTAGCTTGAAGGGTGGAGTAATGCTAGTACGACAGAAAGCACATATGCAGATCATAGTAGAGTAGATAAAAGGGGAAAACCCTAAGCATCAAGAGAAAAATCAGGAAAGTGGAACTAGCTGGACCAGTGGGTGGGGCACATGCTTTTCGAAACGAATATAGGAACATTAGGTGACCAATTAAACGTTCTCTGTTTTAGTGATATGAGCATCATATCAGATTCGTATTTCAACACGTAAGCTTTGGGTTGAGGTCTTGAGGAGCAGTGCTAGCACGACACGAAGCACCTACGATGATGGTAGTGAATATAAAGGGGGGAAACCATAAGATTTACGAGTATAGTGCCCGTGCCATGGTGGATCTGAAGGTGCAAACCGGACAAAGCTACTTCGCAACCAATGTTTGCTTTCAACTAGCCACTACGATTTGGTACGGACAAGAAAAGTACAGTAAACAAATTAAGATCTATTTTCCGGGTGAGATCAATAACTTAAGCACATATGGAAGAGTACCACCTCTCTTGCGACGTCGTGTAGGCCTATGCTGATACGTTGAGGGTGCTGCGGGTGCGATGGCTGTCGGCGGCGGGGAAGAAGACTTTAGACGGCAGACGACCGGGTCGGGGGATATATCCTGTTGCCGTGGACGAGGCGGTCGTAGGAGCGGCAACGGCAAGGTGGACGACGGCGCCGATGAAGCGAGAGGAGGCGATGAAAGGATCCTGGTCCAGCGCCGTGGATGAGAGACGTCCATCTCTTGCAGTGGACGACGGGGTAGGGGTAGCGGCTCCAGCAAGGTGGAGGATGGGGTGGCGGACGGAGGAGGCTGGCCGCAGTGCGGAGGTTGTCGTGCCGCCGACGGTATATGAATGGGGAAATGGAGGGGAGGGGGGATCTCAAACTTTGGGACGCGCTTCTCTGAAATGGGGGAAAGTTACGAACTTATCCCCCGTTTAAAATTTCGGACATCGCGTCGGTTGGGGATAGGACGATAATCTCGCATCTCCCAAATATTTGCCGGTAACAATTTCGGGCGAGGAGAGGGTGTTTTGCCGCCCATGGTTGGCGCCCCCGGTGTATGAACGGGGCTGACAGGTAGGGCAGTTGTGTCACGTCTGATGGAAGTTACACATCTGCCCCTATTTAAAATATTAGCCTACATCGATTTCGGATGAGGAGAGTTTGTTTTGCCGCCCACCGTGTATGAATGGGGAAATGGAGGAAGAGACACATGTCTTTCGGACGAGCTTGAATCAAATGTGTTTTGCCGCCCACGTTTGGCGCCCACCGTGTCTGAATGGGCTCAGAGGCCGTCGTGTCACGTCTGATTGAAGTTACTAGTCTACCCCTATCGACAGCAGTGTAAATCCGGTCGATAAGGATGTCAAGTGTTAGGGGTAGACAGTAATTTCCATCTCGCAAACACTTGCTTCGGGCAGCCCACAAATTATAGTGGGTATTTAGCCGCTTTGTTCAAAACTTGGGAGAATTAGCATTCACGTTTGCCCTGGGACCTGGCAAACTAAATTCAAATCCAATTTGTATTCGATTACGAATATCCACAGATAATTATACGTTTTGTTATTTATTTCTTCAAAACCACAACAAAGATTTATTCCACCTTTATATATGATTATGATTTAGAAATGCCGTGATCTTCGAATTCAGTAGGTTGGATACACTCTAAGTCAAACAGTTATTTCATCCAATACAATATGCTCACACGAAAAATAGTTCACCTTATGTCAATCATACAAGTACTGAGGATTACCTCGCCTAAAAATTCGGATCATTACAACACATGGACAACATAGGGGGTCTTGCAACATAATCCATTCAGAGACATGACACAACATGCAAGTACAATAATCTAATGACAATTTCAACTGGTATCTAAAGAAGAACCGAGATTACCTTGGGCTTCAGATAGCAGAAACAGCAGGACCTCCTCCGTCTTCAAATGCAACATTCTTACTTCCTCCAATTCTTGGGTTGCTTGCATAATGCGTGCCGCTAATTCCGTAATTTCCAGCCTCAAGATAAAGATTACCTCATTCATGGCAGCCACACCATCTCTTTCTGCCTCTAGTAGAGCCTCAAGCACTATAATATCTGTGCTCAGACTGCTCCCGGCGGTGTTGCCTCTGAACTGCTACCATCTGGTAACATGGATGGCGCACTGCTTTCACAAATAGATTCTGGGGTTGTACATTGTGTCCTAGTGTGAACGACATCCTGAAAGGTTTCCGCTGGACATCAGTAAGAGATAGTTATCGTATGATCCAGGCAGTAAGCTTACATGGTAAATGACGGACGAATTATTGCCGAGCATGGCAAACTATATTTAAATCGTTCGAAGCAACATCAACCGAAAAGAAATTAAAATGGTAAGATGAAACTAGGGATGTAAGTGGCAAATAAACGACATCCGACAGTCCCATCTAGTTAGTTTTTGCCCCTAGTTCATTTTCCTCAAAAAACAAAAACTCTTTTGAACTATCATACCACTAGTGGACTTTAATCGGGATTAAACGGGACCCAGTTGACATCCCTAGTTGAAAGGGAGTGTACAACCGCTATATTTAAGTTGCCAAGGCATCTAAGCAGTTGAAATAATCTGAGAAAGCACTTAACAGTGTGGCCTCATATAAACTACGAAGACAGTCTTGTGATGAAGTTGAGAGGAAAAGTTAAGGACTCAAATGAAACAGGCATGCATTTCTTTACGATAGTATAGGAGGCACTGCTGACATATTGGCCAACTCAGGTATAGCGTAACAACAAATAAGCATTCGAATCAAGCAATACAGCAAAGCAGACAACTGAACTATTTGTAATTCGGTAGGATTACACGTTGAGGGCACAAGCCAAGAAAGCAGCCCACTCGCATTACATTTCACATGTACTAAAACACACTGGCTTACCATATGTTGCAGTGAAGCCTAGCTGCTATTGCAATGTTCTTTGAAGATATCGTCAGCATCCCGTGGTTGCAAATCTAGTTGTTGTAGTTTATTCTGCACCATCTATTTAGGTAAAATTAATTTTAATCGCATGCACTGGTTCGAATTGATCATCAATGGTTCATCTAAACTAATGAAAGAAGGGTGTGTGCATACACGACAATATATCTGCTTCCCTCTATTTTTATGCTTGTTCGAGGTGCCAGCCCCAAAAGAACAAATATTTTGCTTGATGGGGTTGGCAGCTCCATAAAGCATCAAATTAGTCATGCAACTTGGGAAGATCAAGAACACACAAACAAGTAATGAACAGAGGCTCGGAGCAGTGATGTAATAGCTAGCATCAGAAAATGTAGGGTAAAACGAACAAAAAGCAGCGGAACCACATGCTAGTTTGCTGATGTGTAATTAAGCATAGAGAACATTAAGCAGTCTGATGGAACCAACATGTGGCATCAGAACAAAACTAAAGCATATTAACTATATGTGCACTGGTATGTAATTTAGCACATGTAACATGTTCACTGCCAGAAGTATGGCCCTACAGGTGCAAGCAGAATAACGCGTCTCATGAAAAACTGAATGATGCCCTGAAGAAATTCAAAGGTGCGGTGCTTATGCTAGGAAAGTGAACGTAGGCGCCGGCCGTTGGATAATAGTACCTGATTCTCGGCGGCGTATGGGTATCGTTGTCATAGTTGATAGCTAAGGATCGTCGATGGTGCTCGTGTTGCGGTTGAGTTTGGGCCGGCTGTCACTGTCGCTGAAGCGGCTCCGGTGCTACGGTTGCGGTGCCTGTCGACATACAAGAAAGCTCATCTGTGGTAAGTGAACAGTTGCATGATAAAGAGAAAAACCGAAGGAGTACAAATCGAAATAACCTTATGAGGCTGCGACGTCGGTAAAGCAGGGCTGATGGAGTTGAATATGGCGTCCGTGGAGCGGGTCCGGTGCAGTGGACGAAGGCTTCGGCGGGCGCGTTGTACATTGCTTTCGGTGAGGCGGATCTGTTGCGGCGGACGAGGGCTTGTATGAAGGGCCAGCGAAGGGGCGAACAAGAGAGTCAGTGAAGGGCCTACGCTGTGGTGGACGAGGGCGCCGGTTAAGCAGATCCGATGCGGTGGACCATGATGGCGGTCAAGGAGATCTGGAGCGGTGGACAAGCCAGTCGCTGAAGTGGCTCCGGTGAAGTGGTGAGTTGGCAGTTGGGGGTTCCAAGGTGCGGAAGGTAGATCCGGCGGGGTGTGAGGTCCACCGCTGCGGCGGAGGACTAGATTCGGCGGCTTGCCGTGGTTGGGGGGGGTCGGGGAGGGGAAGGGGAGGGGCTCTGGGGAAGAATGTTGGGGGCAAAGAGGGGAAAACAATGGAGTTACCAAAACAGCCCTTTTCCGTTCATGTGGCAGGGGTAAAACAGGAATATCGCAGGGCTAAACTTTCGGGCGCGTGATATTTCGATGTGAGCAGGAAGTTTGAAAGCTTTTGGCGCCTAAAATTATAAGTATTCTACTCTCGTACGGCCGACTATGATATCATGGCCGACAATTTGTTTGTTTTGCACGCAAAAAAATGTGCAAGTTTTGAAAATCAATGTCTCCAACTCGAAACTTAGATTGTCCATTCAATTCAAATATGGATCATTGAGCTACTACAAGCAAATACCATCATACGGTCCAATTCAAATGAAATTCCAAATGTGTTTATCCTAAATATGATGACAAAAGCAAAAATGTGTATGTGTATGGATAAAGTGGATGATTATAAAGTTTTAACATGCCCGTATGTGTATATCTCTAGGTTTGATATATGAATTTGAAATCACGAAATCCCGGCTTAAAAAATGTACCTCCGTTTAAATGAATTACAGAAGCTAATGATGGAGTCGAATTCCAAAATTCCAATCTTAGGTTTGTAATTCTGGTACATCAAGGTATATCACGCATGTTCAAAAGTATCGTTATCTCATAGTACAAGCTGTGAAACAAATTGATCAACCATGAGTGCACACTATCTCAATTACGCTAAAGTCCCTCAAATATAGACACCTCACTCTTTATCTGAAGTCAACCCCCCACCACCACACACACACACACATAGAGAAGTCGTTCTCTCCCCCAAACACCAACACACGAGCACATTAACACCCCTCTCTCTTGTAAAGTCCGGACCCCAACATAGGTCTCTATCACTTTGTCTCTCGGAGTCTCGGGCATGCACACATCTCTTCCCTCACTCTCTAGGTCTCTCGCTATCTCTCTTACCCAAGCACACGCACTATGTAGAGTGTATATTTCCCATACACACAAAACGTCGCCCCCAAACGTCTATCTCCCTAGTTATGTGGTTCTCGCGCACTCACCTCACACACCACCCCCACTGCAAACAAGCACACTTTGTCTCCTTGTGCACCACTCTCATCTTTCTATCTCTCCCACATGCGGACCCACCCCAGCTCCTTCCCTGTATACATATATGTCGTGACTCTTTACATAGCTCCCTAATGTATAATCATTCTCGATTTCGCACATTGTTTTCTACACCATCTATTCTAGATCTCTCATGAAGTCCCTATCACACACATGATGACTCGCTTCCCTTGCGTCTGCGTTCATAGGCCAATTTCGGGCAACATCAACATTGTCTCCCTATCTATACGCCATTTATGGACACAAATGACCCCTCTCGCCCCCTCTCTTCCTCTCTCTCTCTCTCCGTCGCTAGCTCTCTCTTTCTCTCGCTCTCACACCCCTCTCCCACACACACACTCGATATCTCTTCCAAATAGTCTGCTCCCCCCGCCCGCACCCGTGCTATCTCTCTACTACACATGTCACACCGTTCCCCCTTCCCTTATACTAGGTTTACATCATCAGTGGTCTCTCTACTCCACATACACTCTCTCCCTCTCACACACAAACGCGTGCACAAACACACACAGACACACACAAACACCCATTTATCTGGATCCTCATCTCTCCTCATGTCCGCATGTGTATCTCACACACTCACTCTCTAATTATGTATATGTCTCTCCACGTTACACAACACAAAGCCCCATGTACATGTCTCTCTCTATCCTCCACACACATAGACACAAAGAATCTGTTATCATTGCCTCAGTCTCTAACATATCACACACACACTGTCTCTCTCTCTCTCTCTCTCTCACAAACACGCTCAACAAGGGTTTCCCCGTGAATAACTTACCGTCTATTCATCAACAGTCGTGGCAGTACGGCGAACACGAGACGTGAAAAAGAATAAATCTACACGTGCTTAGACCACCTAGTATGACTACTAGGACTAGAGCAAGCCAAAAAGCGCGCCGCCGTCACCCCCTCCTTGTCGGCGACGGGAAAATCTTTGTTTTACACAGTCGAGAAGTCATTGTGCTAAGGCCCCACATGCCGAGGCATTGAATAGAATGTAGGTGCTAGTTTACGGAAGCAAGTATCGATAATACGTTTGTATCTCCATACTTATATTTCTTCTCTTATAAAAAACCGAGTTGGTGATGATGGTACGTGTGCCATCTTGCAATATAGACCGTCCGATCTATATCTGACGGATGGAAATTAAACTAAAAGATACCCGCACCCCTCTCCACATTTGCAGACAAGGCCTTCCCTCGTTCATCCTTATCTCCAACAAACCTCATTGTTGAGCAATTAAGAAAGGAAGCCTCTGGAACAAACTGGCCTGGTGGCCGCTGCCGGCGTCGTCAATCCCCATGCCTCCGCTCAGTCCGACAACCAACCACCACCACACCCCACTCCTCTTCACCTTATCTCATATTTCTCGAGATATCATTAGTTTTTACACATGGGATTACTCCCGCAAGGGTCAATCACAACAAGTGTTTTATAAAAAATGCATCTTGATGTTCCGTGCAATGCACGGATCTTGCTAGTACTCCTACACAAGACTAAGTTGGTGATGCTGGTGTGTCTGCCATCCATCGTTTCTGACCATTAGATCTACATCTAACGATTGTGAGGTAAGTTGTTGCCTTTTCTCACCAACATCCCACTTGTCTACCAATTTGCAGAAAAACCCATAATTAGTATCTTAAAACCAACCACATCCCTCCCTGACCTCACCAAAACCGCCCAAGGAATATATTCTAATTGAAACATAATATATCTCTAGTGACATATGTATATCAAAATTAGTGTGTTTTGTACCAAGTTTGTGAATAATTATTATTCTAATTATGATTCGTTGCAACGGACATGAACATTGCTAGTATTTCCAACCATGCATTTTTTCGTAGTATTCCATAGTTTCGAGTTTTCCATCAAGATATTAGTCACTCATGGTTGATATTTACTTTCAATCATGTACACATATGCACTATTTAACTAGCCTTGCTTATTGGCTTCCAAAGCTTAACTTTCACTCCTACTTACAATATGTAGAGTATTTAACAAAAAACTACCACTTTCAACCAGCCCTAGGAAGAATCTATTGTACAAAAAATAGCAAAAACATACCCAAAATTTCTTAATCCACACCAAAAACTACCTAGTACTCCTACCGATTAGGTTCGTTTAAACCCATTTATGACAGGGTTGGCCCACACGTCCGTGCTGACGAGGCAGCTTAAACCAACACATTTTGTTTGACCGTTGACACGAGGGACCCACATCTGACCTTCTATCCTATTATTCCCCCTCAAATCATCATTTTTCCTCAACATTACTTCAAACAGTACTGATGCGTGTTCGTCGGTGGCGCCGGTGATGAGCGAGTTGGCCGCCGCTCCGCTGGACGGGCCAGACGCCGCGCTGGCCTCCGCACGGGTTGGCAGGCTGGCCCGAGCGTGACTCACGAGCGAGCAAGCCGCCGCGCTAGCCTTCGCTCGAGCCAGATGGCTGGCCTTAGCGCGGCGCGCGCGAGCAAGCCGCCGCGCTGCTGTGCCAATATAGCTAGCAAACCTTGCAGACAAGCAGCTGGACAGAGCTATCTTGGCTAGCTAGCGGCCGCGAGCGCCGGACGGAGCTGGCATCCGGGCTGCCGCAACATGGGCTCCGCACCGCCGGCGGTTTTGACCTCGCCTTCTGCCGGCGGTGGTAGCTGCGTCCCATGGCCGAGGATGACTAGGTGGACGGGCCGGAGGTAGGAGGTCACTCGAGGATTTTTGTTGGTAAGAGCATGTACAATGGTTGATAAGGTAGTCTTATCTTAAGTCTGCCACGTATGCAAGTGGTAGTAGTTTCTTGGCATTTTAGTGGTTTCTTGTACAATAGAGCTGAGTCAGCGGGCTATAAGAAATAAACTAGTATATTTCTGCTTAGTTGGAGGAAAGAGAAGAGGAGAGAGAAGGTAAGCGGGCTCTTCGTGAAGAGCCAGCTCTAGCACGTGCTCCTAGGCAATTTGTGAGAATGAGAAGTGGGCCACATAATAAAAAAGTAGTACACTCTTTTGATCTATTATTGTACATGTTAGCTATAAGATGGGCTGTAGATGACATGGCACTGGCTTATAGCCAGCAGCTGGCTATACTATTAACCATGCTCTTAGGGGTTTCTTGTAAGGAACAATGTACGTACTACTAGCGACAAAAGGCGATTCTAGGTTGCGTTGTACTCCAATGAGTACTACTAGTGGTCGCGGGAGTGTATACCTCGTTTTGTGGGTTCGATCCCGGCCGAACGCACGGCGGCCTTTTTTAAAAAAAAATAGTGCTACTACACTTCGCTGCGAGCCAATATTTTACACGGGTAGTTTGAGTTTTGAAGTCAAACGGACGTGCGGCCCCACAATCTGGGTGCACTGGACAGCCTAGCCACGTGAACGGGTTTTCCTTGCCAGCATCCCGTGGCTCACGTGCTCGCCCTAGCCGCACCTCGCTTGCAGCTTCCAGCTAGTAGCATATTTAAACTAGCGCCTCCCAATTAAGCCCGAGGAGCCGGAAAAGCCTGGCGGGGCATTGGGAACTGTGCAATATGGCTCTGTACGTAAAGTGCTCTACTACTACTCTGTAGCTTGTGGCGTTGCACGCATGGACTTCACTCCATTATCGGCTCTACTATAAAAGAAATTCCTCTTGACGTGTTTTTTTGAAACGGAGGCAAAAGCTTTGCTTCATCTCATTCATAAAGAAGGAACTACTAACAAAGTTCGACGAGATCCATTACACCTCCACAAATGGAAGCGAAAAGCCTAGTCTCGCTGTATCAAATAACTCAAATGTTCTGCCCCCGCAGTAACCGTCGCTGATAAACAGGCTACTAGTGTGTGCGTGAGAGGAGCGGCTGAGTAGGCCAGCTACGTGAGAGGAGCGGCTGAATAGAGCACCGAGAGTACCCACTAGGCCACTACACAGGTGTACTTCCCCTGCATTGATAGTACAGCGATGGTTCTAAAGAACAGTAGTACCCTCCACTTCCAACTGTAGCTCCTTGGCCCTGAGATTCAAGAGTTCAAAACTGGTGCACTATACTAGACTAGACTAGAAGTACAGTACATCGCACTACTAGTTGAGAAAAGTAGTAGCAGTACTGCTACATTACGAGTACGTACTCCTCCGTCACATAATGTAAGACGTTTTTTGACACTATTTGGCGTGTACAAAAAATGGCAAAAACATACCCAAAATTTCTTAATCCACGCCAAAAACTACTACCTAGTGCCAAAAATTTCTTACTAGTGCTATTATTTACAGTATAATGCAATCCCATAACGTTCCATAATGCTAGTACTAGTAGTAAATAATAGCCTCACCCCTTCGCTGAGGAACGATCTACAGTTGGAAGGGACGAGGCCCTGCGGTTACTACGCTCTTATCTTCTCCTCGCCAGTTCCCCTCCCCCCGAAGAGAAGGCAGTTCGTCGCTGCTCCCATGGATTCGCCAGGCGGTTCTCCTCCTCGTCGGGGCTGGGAGACCTTGGACGACGATCCTCTGGGAGAAATCGCACGCCGCTCCGACGTCCTCACCGCCACAAGACTCGGTGCTTCCTGCACCAACTTTTTCAAGACGATGCTTAAATAGGCTTGGGAAAAGGCCATGCTTGTTGGTCTTCCATGCGTCCTCGAGGAGAAGGTTCTTCTATGGGACAATCCTTCGAACAGTCCACCGCTCCCTGGCCATGGTTGCACATTGACTCCGCTAGAGTTGCCGACGTTGAGAGGTAGTCGGATTTTGTCCGATGAGCAGGTCAGTAATGGAGTTTGATCATGTAGTACTTAGTTATTCCATTTCCATCCCGTAATTTCTCCGCTGCCCACCGTCTTATATATAGGTCTGGGTCGGTGCCAACGAAGATTGGCTTGCATACCTCCGGCCGGATACCACCATCATTTTGCACAACATCCACAGCAGTGCGGCCGTTCCGGTAGACCCCTTCTCCACCATTGGGATCGGCCTTCCGAACTGGCTGGGCTTGAATACGTATGATGATGCCTACATGAGATTGAAGAAGATAGCAATTGCGGACCCGCCGACAAAGCGACGCGGCTACGACGATTACTATCTCATCGCGGTGTTCGACATAAGGATTGCCATCAATGCAAGAGGCAGTAACGGCAGAGGCTGGCGCATGTTGGCGGCGGCAGATTTGAACCCCTACACGTTCGAAGACGCCGTGCGCCATCTAGGCCGCATCTTCACGGTGACAAGCCAGGGGACTTGTTTCATCTGGTTGCCATCCTACGGTACGGGAGATTACAAACGGAACGCACAAACCATCATTTGCATCCCTAACGGTACTCCATTATTTTGCAGGGACCAGTCATCCCCCGATCAAAATAAGATCGCCGATCCTGGATGTGCATTTGCATCCGCGATTCGGTCTAACCTGGAACCTTGTAGCTGACTTTGGCATATTGGGATCAACTATCTTAGCAGTCGTTACCCATGGTACCACTGATGTGCAACATGGTCACACAATCTACCACGATCGGACCGTCACCATTTACCCAGGTATTCCATTTTTTAACCCTCTCGCCTTCTCTTTCATTGTTGTACTAGTAGTATACTTTGTAGTACTAGTAGGAGTACTTTTTACCTTGGAGGACGCGTATAGCTAGCTAGGCCCTTGGAGACTTGAACCCACTAGCTGCCACCATTTTTGTTTTTCCATGTCTTACTATCTCATCCATGTAGCCAAGACTGGATATATATAATAAGCCGGTTATTTTACTTCCTCTATACCGGAGTAGTACTATTTGCTGCAGAGTATTACTAACCGCCATATTTGAGCACAACATTATTATGCATGGACCTTGACTATGTACGTCACCATGTGTCCAGATCTGGGATGCCGCGTGTACCAGATGAACGGCGCCGAGTTCGACCCCCGTGATGCTACGTGGGTGCCGAGCAACACTCTTGGAGAGTACTCGCTTTTCATCGGGGACAGCTACCCCATTGTGAAGTGGATGCCACCTTCCGTGCACGACACGGAAGGCCTGCCGTTCATGAAGCATGGTTGTGTCTTCAGTGCGCACTGCCGGATGAACGACATGCTGGGACACGCTATCCTTGATTTATGCCGCTTCAGCTTGGATGAGTCTCCATCGTGTGGAACCGGACTAGAAAGCTGCGACAATGATTCCCGTTGCCCACCGCTATAGATCGTGCCATCCATGAAGAACACCTGGGACTGGAACCTGGAGGAGGACATGTAGCCCATCTATAACGTGTAAGTGGAGTACGGTAATTGTGAACGGTAGCGCTGTGAATATATGTAGACTAGTCATGCACAAATTTATCACATGAATTGGAGATGAACTTGTGTGGCATACTGGCATTTGTCCTTTAGAATTTATTACTAGTAAATGTGTTATGTGTACGTGCAACTTGTGTGGTTGTTGCACGGGCTCCAACACGCTCTTTGAGAAAAAAAGGTGGCACAGCTTTGGATATACGTGACGTGGCGGCATCATACAGTAGCATCATTCTCTATAGTTGTAGTACACTCCTACTAGGACGACAACTCCTATAAAACCTTGCGCTTGGCTCTTTGCCTCTTCGGGAGGTTCAACAGTTCGTACTCGTGTGAACCTTGCACTTGGCTCTTCGCCTCTTCGGAAGGTCCAACAATGATGATACTACAGTACAATATGCTTCTGGCAATCTGACACCGATTGAACTGCTGCACGTCCACCGCGAGGGCGAGGGCGAGGGAGAGGGAGAGGGAGAGGGAGAGGGAGAGGGCGCTGTAGTCAAAACCCTCTCCTCGTCCTGCGAACCACCGCGCGCGTGGGCGAGGGAGAGGCGTAGTAAGCAAGCTTCTCCTCGTTCGGCGAGTTGACAGGACACATCAAAGCAGTACTAGTACTAGTAGTAGTAGTCCATACTGCGTCCTTTCCGATTAATATGGCTTAATTTGAAACGAGAAAAATACACTGGCGGTCAACGTATGTAACAATACGCTCTTTACGGTCACTATATATAGTTTTGCGGCGATTATACGATCACTAGCTCATCGTAGAGCACCGTATTGCACCCTACTGACCGGCCACATAGTCGACGTGGCACTTTGTTGACTGGTTAAATTGTCACCTGGTTTCTGGGTCCCACCTGTCAGTTGGCAGAGCAAAGAAATCAGTTAAACAAAACTTTACGCAGGCGCGACACGAGTCCAACCCTTGTGCGCGAACCGCCCTGGCTGTGTATGTGAGTGCATGCACGTGTCCTCCCTCGGTCTTCCAACAAAGAGTGTACATCGGCTATAAAACAAAGAGTGTAGTACATGATGTACATCTACACTTCCAATGCATTTAGCCTTTAATCTAAATCGATATTGATTGACTAATGCACCAACTTGTGCTGTAGGTATAGGCTACATGTCTATCCTTAATTACAGCATGCAACGGCCTTCATTTAATCTTCTTATCTCAATGGTCGCATGCACACATAAGTCTGCTACTTTTGGGCGTTAATTATGCCCTGGTCAATGTGTAAATCTCTAAATGTACAGTCTTTCACGGACGTAGGGAGTAGGTTGAGCACTTGAGCGTGACCGTGTGTGTTGCGTCGTGTGCTGTGTGCCGCATGGGTGCGTGAGTGTTGCGTGCGTCCATGTGTACGTGTGAGTGTTGCATGTTGCATGCATGCATGGGGCTTACTCCCTCCCATTGACATGTTGATATTTCAAGCTTCCTCTGTTCCCTCCATATGGTGATACTCCCTCTGTTCCCAAATAGTACGGAGTAAAAGCCTCCCTCTGTTCCCAAATACGGAGTATTTGTCTTTCTACAGATTTCAACAAGTGACTAGGTACGGAGCAAAATGAGTGAAGTGAGCGTAGAGGCATAGGGATACTGTAGAAAGGAAGTCCTCGCGATCCATTATTCCCCATCTCGGTCAGAGAGAACTATTCAACTAGTCTTCGCAGTGAAGTGACAATACACGCTGCAGCAGATAGGACACGTAATTAATAAGCTGAACCAGCATGTTGGTGTTACTAAATCAGCCTTACCCAGTACTGCCATCATGTTTGCCAGTAGAGCACGCTTCCGCAAATACACCTACGCACCTCTGTCCTCCATTAACTGACATATGGGCCCTGTTGTGGTAGACCCACATGTCATCGGTGTAACTATTTACACTCCGAAGGACGGTATATCCTGGTAGTACTAGTAGAATTGAGATTGAATGCACTTTCTTCCCCGTCTTCCACTCTTCTTCCTCCTCTCTTCTTCCTCCTCCTCTCTTCTTCCTCCTCTCTTCTTCTTCCTCCTCTCTTCTTCTTCCTCCTCTCTTCCCCATCGTCGCCGCACACCATTTACCCCCGCTCACTGCTCGCCCGCCCGCGCCATCTTCCTAGGTAGCTCGCGCGTACCATTATCCCCCCGCTCACTGCTCGGCCACACGAGGAGAAGCTTCTTGGCTCGCCCGCCCGAATCCACTTCCCCGCTGGCTCGCAGGCACCAAAAACCCCAATGGCAGAACCGACTGACACGCAGAGCCGTGATTGGAACTCCCTCCCCGATGTTCTCTTGGAGCAGATCTGTAGTCGTATGGACCTACTTAGCACCGTCCGTCTGGCCGCATGCTCGGTGTCTTTGTACCATCTACTCGTCTGCAACCGGCCGGCTCTTTTCAAGACACCCTGCTTGCTGATGCCCGATCCTCGCAGGTGGCCCAGACACCGACTTGACGATCCTACGGAGGTTGCCGTGGTGCCCCTCGACATGCTACCACTACCCGTCCACCTGTCCTTCATGCGCGGCCACTACTGGGCGGGCATGAAGGCCAACTGGATCGTCCTCATCCACCACACCGGTAGTCCGTGGCGTCTCGTGGATATCTACACCCAGCGAGAGAACACCCTTCCATCATTGGATACCGCCGCCATCGAGCCTCGCGGCCCACCGGACACTCCTGCCTACTACGCACGAGACGCGTCAAGCTTTTGGCTCGACCTCTGTTTGTAGAAAGTTGTAATCTGCGAAGTGCCCACACCATCAGAAGACTACATGGATTACAAGCTCATTGCCTTGTTCAACATGGGATTAGTCTATCTAGAATCCGGTCGCCATACATGGTTATGGCTCATCATCAATCCTGTTGAGGCAACATTTCTGTCTGATGCTATAGTGCATGATGGCATCGTTTACGCGGTCGACGCACAGATTGGCTACCTATATTGGTGGAATCTATCGTCGTGTAATTGTTCTATCTCATCTCATCTTTACCTTATGAATACGACTGCCTGTTCATTTCTTACAAATTTAGAATGCATAGCATGTCTATAACCACATCATTGCTATATGTTCCTCTCATTTCCTAGATTTTTATGACCACACATGTTATTGTTAGAGTTGATATGAGAACAATTGGCATCTAATGATTGTTAGAATACATATTATGAGCATAACGTCATGATTGCTATATGTTACTCTCGTTTACAAGATTTTTATAACAACACATGTTATTGCTTAGAGTTGATATGAGAACAGTAGTAGTAAGTGCTATGGTAGAATATGAGTAGGCGCTGTCATAGCTGTTTTCCTCTCATTGTTACATGATGTTTGAACCATGACATATTGCTAGAATATGAAAGCCATTGGCTTATTTTTTTTAACTTGGGGTATGATTATGACCACGACATTGCAATTCTCTATCTATGATATGTGTCACTGTTATAATAATCTTAATTCCACACATACTCTGAACATGATTGTTTATTTTTGTCCTTTTGGTCTCCAATTTGAATTGTTGCAGCAGACGCAAATGCGCTGGCCTTCATGATTCCAGGACCTGGAATCATACCAGCCGATGGGTGGTGGTTTATCGCTCGTTCAGCTGACGGCGGTCTGATGCTAATTTGCACGTACCAAATTGACCAAACCATTACATCAAACCACATGCAGTATAATGCGTGGGGCGTTCGTGACATTGATGGCTATGGCTGCTTCGTGTTCGAGAAAGATCCCAGCTGCGTTGGGCCAGGCGTATTCAACTGGAGGCTGGTTTACAGCCTCGGCAACCACTCCTTGTTCCTCGGGCTCAATTATCCGATCATCCAACCAATCATCGATCATATCACCGGCGATGATTACTGTGCTATGCAACTTCCATTCGCGAGGGGGGGCTGTGTTTACACATCATACCATGGGTTTCATGAATCACCATATCCAAAGATTCGTCGACACAGCTTGTTGCCAGATAATCTTCAGTGTGTGAAAGGCATCAAGCTTCCATGCGATGGATGGCTTTTGCAAACCCGACATGCGGCGATGTGGTTCATGCCAACAGCAAATATGCACAACTTGATTCGTGCTGATATCTTGACTGAGCCATGTATTCTGCTGCTGTAGCACGACCCTCTTTTGTTGGATAGAAAAAGGGGAGAGCTCCCCGTTCCTGGTTCTCCTGTAACTAGATTCCCCGGAACCACAAGAATCCTTAGAATGGGATTCCAACTCAGCACCTTTATGTACTGTTGTTAGTTTGAAGCACTCATCTGGTTTGAAGGATAGATACCTTCCTGGGATCAAGTGCATCCTAACTCACCTGCGTACGATGTACTGATAATGATAATGGAGATGCTGTGCAGAAGCCATATATATATATCAGTTAGGCTTCAAGTGCGTACTTGTTAGTTAAACCTATGTATAAATTGTGACACTAAATACGACTAGTAAGTAGTACAGTAGCAATACTAGTATACGTCGGTCAAATTATTCATCATGTCCACACATTGAATTGACGTGACAACACGCTGCGCGTGAGGTGACACAAGAATCCTGGCGGCGTGTTCGGGTATTCTGGACTTCAGATTTGGAGTACCACTTATCTGTCGAAATCTTTCATCATTCACTTAAAACAGTCGATTGATCATACATTGAGTACCATATAACTGGAATTACCGATGCAAGTCGAAGAAGGATTGGCCGGTGCTGCCGGCTGGCGTCAAGTTCGATCCCACGGATCAGGAGCTGATCGAGCACCTTGAGGCCAAAGTGAGTGCTGACAGCGCGAGATTTCAGTCTCTCATCGATTTGTTCATACCAACCATGGACAGCGAGCACGGCATATGCTACACCCAACCTGAGAAACTTCCAGGTAAGACACCGATCGGCCGTCTACTTGCACAAACATATTCCTTTGTTTATAGCTCTATTTTTCTTTTTAGTCGCAGACCTGGTGAAGCAATTACAATTTGACAGTTAATAAAAAGTGAAACAAGTGACTGCAACATGCCAAAGATGTTATGAAAATGCCAACTAGGTACACTAAAACCTGTATTCCACAATACTGCAGGTATCACACCGAGTGGCCTAAGGAAGCATTTCTTCCAGCGCAATTCCAGGGCGTTCAAAAGGGGCACGTGGACGCGTCGCAAGATACAGTCGGAGTGCGGCATGCACGCGATGTGGCACAAGACCGGCAATACCTTGTCGGTGATGGTCAACGGCCGGCAGACGGGCAGCAAAAAGGTTCTGGTGCTGCACACCAACAAGAACTTCGACCAGCAGAGGACCAAGTGGGTGATGCACCAGTACCACCTCAGGGACCTGGAGCAAGAGAAGGAGCGGGAGCTGGTCCTCTGCAAGATTTTCTACCAGACGAACACTAGGGCCAGGAGTAAAAAGATTATAAGTTAGTTTGGTATTGGTAGTTGTACTACCTTGTCGTCCGCAAGTTGGTATTGTTGTTAACGATCTTTTGGTATGAACTTGCATTTGCTTCCAACCATCATGCCGAGGGTCGACGTGGATATAAAGCTAAATCATTTGTTTCGAAACGAATTTTCAGGCACCTGATTTTTATTTGATGGGTAGCATAAGCACCCGCCGTTGGTATCTACTGGCCTCTGGCCCACCAGCGTTAGTTATATTTTGTCTTACAACATCCGCAGGCAGTTTTTTTACTGAATCAAACACACATCCCAGTTCTATTTTCCTCTTGAAACGCATGTCCTACATCCGTTTTCTAATCTCTACCTATAGTTTTACTAGTTCATATACACGTATCATTATATTGAAAACACATAAAATTCCCTTTTCATATTTACATCCTTATTTTTGTTGTTTTTTCCCACCCAGCGCTGATTTTTTTACCACTGGTTTTCCGTTAAACCAACTCAATTGTCCCACGTCTTATTTGCTTACAAAAACAAAATAATTTTTTTGGGAAATCAATAAGTTCTTAAAAAATGTTTATCATTTCGGGATTACAATAGTTCGGACTCCACCGAAATATGCAAAATAAGGTTGAACTTTTTGACCGTGGTCCTGGGCAGAAAATGGACTGTAATAAATTACTTAAGAATTAGCAAATGGGCTGCAAATTATAAAAAATTGCAAATGGGCTTAATGTTGTCTGCCACAGATTTGGAGGCTGACTTGTGGGCCTACTAAGTTCATGCGTACACAAGGTTTCTCAAAAAAGAAACTTAGTCAACAATCGACTCTACCAGCATCAGACCGTTAGATGTCAATCTAATGGCAATCGTGCTTCTTCAGTCTCTGATCTTCCTGCCCCAGCCGCCCAAACCAGCGCCGTCGGAACTGCCTGCTCCCGCCTCCCGTGGCCGGCAGTGCTGCCGGGCAGGCCTCACGGCCCCATCATACTCGCATCCCTGGCCTGTCTATCCCTCTACTCACCCACACCTCCTGTTATTTTCCAGCGACGGCAGCCGAACCAGTCAACCCTCGTACTCTCCACCGCGTGGGTAGCCACTACCGTGTCTTCCCCGGCTCCGTGTCGTTCCCTTTGTAGGCCTCGCCGCCGTCCACCGCCCTGGTGCTCTCAGTGCGGCGTGGTCAACGATGTCCATCCAACGGCCGTAGTGCTTCTTCAACCTCTGGTATTCTTGCCCCAGCCGCCCAAAGCAGCCCGGTTGTGCCGCATGCTCCTGCCTCCCGTGGCCGGCTGTGCTGCCGTGGAGGCCTCACCGTCCCCATACTACTCCCACCGCTGGCCAGGCCATCCCTCCAGTCACCCACTCCCCCTGTTATTCTGCGGCGACGGCAGCCTCACACCACAGCCGAACCAGTGAACCCTCGTACTCCTCTCCGCGTGGGCATCCACTGCCGCGTCTTCCCCGGCTCCGTGTTGTCCCCTTCCTAGGCCTCGCCGTCGTCCACCGCCGTGGTGCTCTCGGCGCGGCGTGGTCAATGTGGTCAACGACCGACTTATATCGGAAGAGTACTGTACGTGGAGAGGCTGACAGCTGGGTCCACGGCAGCCGCAAGGAAGTGCCTCCTTATTACGCGCAAAATAATTATTCCTCCACTTGACAGCAGGGACCCACCGGACGGGCCACCAGTATTTCGCGGAAAAAATGTTTCCCCCTGACTGCTGGGACCCCCCGGATGGGCCACCGTATTTTGTGAAAAAACGTTTGCCCCTGACTGCTGGGACCCACCGGACGGACCACCGTATTTTGCGAAAAAAACGTTCCCCCCGCTGTCAGCTTGGACCCACCGGAAGTGCCTCCTTATTACGCACAGAAAAATGAATACTCCCCCTGCTAGCTGGGACCCACCATGGTGGGAGGCTGACTTGTGGGCCTACTAAGTTGATGGGGACGGAGGGCTTTTCCAACTTAGTCAATATGAACGATTCTAGCTCCAGTGACCGTACGATGTCCATCCAACGGCCGTCGTGCTTCTTCAATCTCTGCTCTTCCTGCTCCAGCCGCTCAAACAAGCGCCGGCGGGACTGCCTGCTCCCTCCTCCCCGCGGCCGGCTCTGCTGCCACGCAGGCCTCACCGCCCCACCGTACTCCCATCGCTGGCCTAGCCATCCCTCTACTCACCCACACCTGCTGTTATTCTCCGGCGACGGCAGACGAACCAGTAAACCCTCGTACAGTCGTACTCCCCTCCGCGTGGGAAACAACTACCGAGTCTTCCCTGCCTCCGTGTCGTTCCCTTCCTAGGCCTCGCCGTCGTCCACCGCCCTGGTGCTCTCGGCGCGGCCTGGTCAACGTGGTCAACGACCGACATGCATTTGAAGTGGACTGTACGTGGAGAGGCCAACAACTGGGTCCACGGCCGCACGCAAGGAAATGCCTCCTTATTACGCGCAAAATAATGATTCCTCCACCTGACATCAGGGACCCACCGAAAGGGCCTCTGTATTTCGCGAAAAAAACGTTACCGCCGCTGACAGCTTGGACCCACCAGCTATATCTTCGCACGCAAGGAAGTGCCTCCTTATTACGCACAAAAAAAGAATACTCCCCGTGTTAGCTGGGACCCGGTATAGTGGCAGGCTGACTTGTGGGCCTACTAAGTTGACGGGGACGGAGGGCTTTGTCAACTTAGTCAATATGCATGATTCTAGCTCCAGTGACCGTACGATGTCCATCCAACGGCCGTAGTGCTTCTTCAACCTCTGGTCTTCTTGCTCCAGCCGCCCAAACCAGCGCCGGTCGTGCCTCGTGCTCCTGCCTCCCGTGGCCGGCTGCGATGCGGCGGAGGCCTCACCGCCCCCTACTACTCCCATCGCTGGCCAGGCCATCCCTCTACTCACCCACACCCCCTGTTATTCTGCGGCGACAACAGCCTCACACCGCAGCGAACCAGTGAACCCTTGTACTCCTCTACGCGTGGGCATCCACTGCCGCGTCTTCCCCGGCTCTGCGTCGTTCCCTTCCTAGGCCTCGCCGTCGTCCACCGCCCTGGTGCTCTCGGCGCGGCGTGGTCAACGTGGTCAAGGAACGGCTTCCATCGGACGTGGACTGTACGTGGAGAGGCTGACAGCTGGGTCCACGGCTGCAGCAAGGAAGTGCCTCCTTATTACGCGCAAAATAATTATTCCTCCACCTGACAGCGGGGACCCACCGGACGGGCCACCGTATTTCACGAAAAAACGTTCCCCCCTGACTGCTGGGACCCACTAGCTACACCTTCGCATGCAAGGAAGTGCATCCGGGCAAAAAAAACAAAACGATTCGCCCCCTGACTGCTGGGACCCACCAGCTACATCTTCGCACGCAAGGAAGTGCCTGATAGTCGGGACCCACCTGGTCGAAGCGTACGTAGCGTTGTCATTCTGGTCGCGAACGTGTACGTACATATATACTGGTGGATGTAGAGGCGCGCACGTGTCGTAGTAGAGGCGCGTACGTGTCGTAGTAGAGGCGCGCACGTAGCATGTACATGTACGTACAGCGGCCAGGGTGCAGGAAAGAAAATACGGCCACGTATGTGTACATACGGGCGGGGTCTCGAACGCCTACTCGTGCATACGTACGGCCAGGGCTCGTGTACATGGCTGGGTCGGAACGGAGAAACAACGTCGTCGTCGTGTTCATGGGGAGGCAACGGAATGCGTCATGTTCATGGGGAGGCAACGGAATGCGCCGTGTTCATGGGGAGGCAACGGAATGCGTCGTGTTCACCGGGAGGCGACGGAACACGTGGGAGCCAACCGGCTGGGTCGGAACGGAATGCGTGGTCGTGTTCATCGGGAGGGCTTGAACGGAACAGGCGATGGAAACGAGGCCTGGCGTACCGCAGAACGGAGGAAACGGACCTCCTACGGTCAAAACGGGGGTCCTGTTGATCTGGAGGGGTGTGGCGTACCGCAAAACGGAGGAAACGGACCTCCTATGGTCAAAACGGGGGTCCTGTTGATCGGGAGGGGTGTGGCGTACCGCAAAACGGAGGAAACAGACCTCCTACAGTTGAAACGGGGGTCCTGTTGATCGGGAGGGGTGTGGCGTACCGCAAAACAGACGAAACGGACCTCCTACGGTCGAAACGGGGGTCCTGTTCATCGGGAGGGGTGTGGCGTACCGCAAAACGGACGAAACGGACCTCCCACGGTCGAAACGGGGGTCCTGTTCATCGGGAGGGGTGTGGCGTACCACAAAACGGGACTCCACGGGATACTGTTCATCTCCACCATCGACCTCCTCCAGCCTCCACGGGCTCCTGTTCATCCAGCCTCCACCGCGCGCTACTCCACCAGCTACTATTCAACCACCGCTCCACCTTCTACTGTTCATCCAGCCCTCCACACCACGGGGTCCTGTTCAACCACCACTCCACGGGCACCCCTCCACCGTCTACTGTTCATCCAGCCCTCCACACCACGGGGTCCTGTTCATCCAGAGGCAACACCACCGCTCACTGTTCATCCAACCCCCCCCCCCCCCGACAACGCTCACTGGTCATCCAATTGATCGGCTTCAGTTAGCAGCAGTAGCGAAGGAATCGCTCGATCGGGTTCAGTTAATAGCCATCGATCGATCGCTCGGGTTCAGTAACGCGTAGCCTGCAGTGCAATCGGGTTCAGTTAGAGCCCAACGCCTCGCTCGGGTTCAGTTAGAGCCAACGCCTCGCACACACGCGTACGTGTACGAGAGAAACGCGCTTCGCTCGGCCCCCGACCTCCCACCGTAACCGGGAACTCCCCGAAATTTTCCTCGCCCTCGCTTCTACCACGGTTTTTTCCGTCATGGACGGCCCAAAGAATGTCATGCAGCCGCGTCTCCGGCCCGCCCAGAACGAAAAGCCCATTTTCTGTCATGATTTTTTGTCATAGAAGTAGGAGCCCACCACATCTATGATGATACCGGGTTTTGTCACAATTATCGTCATAGAAGTGTATATGTATGACAATTTTTTTCATTCGGCCCAAAATGTCACGGATGTGTCTTTTTTTGTAGTGATTGGCGTAGAGGAGAGGTACTTCTTTAAATCCTGCAGGGCTGCCTCGGCCTCTGGGGTCCATTCCATTGGGCCCGCCTTCTTAAAGATTTTGAAAAAAGGAAGGGCACCCTCAGCAGACTTGGAGATGAACCTACTCATGGCGGCAACGCAGCCAGTGAGCCGACGCACATCCTTGATCCGCCTAGGCGCCTCAATCTGCTCAATGGCCTTGATCTTGTCTGGATTTGCCTCGATCCCATGCTATGACACAAAGAACCCGAGAAGCTTGCCGGACGGAACGCCAAAGACACACTTCAGGGTTCAGCTTGAGGTTGATCTTGCCCAAATTTGCAAACGTCTCTTCTAAATCTTGTACAAGTGTTGCCCTGTCCTTGGTTTTGACCACTATGTCATCCATATAAGCTTCCATATTTTATGTAGCTGGGGCTCAAAACCAATTTGGACTGCTCTTGCAAACGTTGAGCCAGCACTCTTCAACCCAAAAGGCATCCATAAAAAACAATACGTACCACATGGGGTGATGAATGCTGTCTTCTCTTCATCTTCTTTCGTCATGAAGATCTGGTGATATCCCGAGTAAGCGTCAAGGAATGATAACAAGTCACATCCGGCCGTGGAGTCAACAATCTGGTCGATGCGCGGTAACGGGAAAGGGTCCTTTGGACAAGCCTTATTGATGTCTTTGTAATCAATACACAGTCTCCTCTTCCCATTTGCCTTGCGCACCACCACCGGATTGGCCAGCCACGTCGGATGGAGTACCCCTCTTACCAAACCTGCCGCTTCCAACTTCCTGATTTCCTCTGTGATGAACTCTTGCCGTTCCAGAGTCTGCTTCCTGACCTTCTGCTTGACGGGTCGCGCATGAGAACAGACATCAAGATGGTGCTCAATCACCTCCCTGGGAACGCCGGGGATGTCGGATGCTTGCCATGCAAACACATCGACATTTTCCCCCAGGAAGGTGACGAGCGTGCTTTCCTATTTGCTGTCAAGGGAGGAGCTTATGGTGAAAGCCCCTCCCGTGCCATCCTCCTTGACGGACACCTTCTTGGTCTCTGGTGGCGCAGCTCTAGATTTCTTGCTCTTGCCGGTGGAGCTCTCTGGCACGTCCTCGATAGGAGCACTACACTCCGAAGAGGTGCGCTTGCCAGAGTGGGTGCGAGAGGTCCTGCCGGTCTTCTTGCCTCCCGAGGCTTCAGCGGCAGGAGCAAGTGCCTTGTCGGAGGGGACGGTGATGATGGTCATCGGTCCAGGCATCTTCAGCGTGTTGTAGGCGTAATGTGACGCCGCCATGAACTTGGCTAGTGCCGGGCGGCAGAGGATCCCGTTGTAGGGCAAGGGGATCTCGGCCATGCTACCTCTTGAGCACTGCGTTGGTTTTCCCTTGAAGAGGAAAGGGTGATGCAGCAAATTAGCGTAAGTATTTCCCTCAGTTTTGAGAACCAAGGTATCAATCCAGGAGGAGGCTACGCGCGAGTCCCTCGCACCTACACAAACAAATAAATCCTCGCAACCAACGCGATAAGGGGTTGTCAATCCCTACACGGTCACTTATGAGAGTGAGATCTGATAGATATGATAAGATAATATTTTTGGTATTTTTATGGTAAAGATGCAAAGTAAAATAAAAGCAAAATAAAAGGCAACGGAAATAGCTAAGTGTTGGAAGATTGATATGATGAAAGATAGACCCCGGGGCCATAGGTTTCACTAGTGGCTTCTCTCAAGAGCATAAGTATTTTACGGTGGGTGAACAAATTACTGTTGAGCAATTGACAGAATTGAGCATAGTTATGAGAATATCTAGGTATCATCATGTATATAGGCATCACGTCCGAGACAAGTAGACCGACTCCTGCCTGCATCTACTACTATTACTCCACACATCGACCGCTATCCAGCATGCATCTAGAGTATTAAGTTCATAAGAACAGAGTAACGCTTTAAGCAAGTTGACATGATGTAGAGGGATAAATTCATGCAATATGATAAAAACCCCACCTTGTTATCCTCGATGGCAACAATACAATACGTGCCTTGCTGCCCCTACTGTCACTAGGGAAGGACACCGCAAGATTGAACCCAAAGCTAAGCACTTCTCCCATTGCAAAAAAGATCAATCTAGTAGGCCAAACCAAACTGATAATTCGAAGAGACTTGAAAAGATAACCAATCATACATAAAAGAATTCAGAAGATTCAGAACACACAATTCATCGATCTCAACAAACACACCGCAAAAGAAGATTACATCGAATAGATCTCCACAAGAGAGGGGGAGAACATTGTATTGAGATCCAAAAAGAGAGAAGAGGCCATCTAGCTAATAACTATGGACCCGAAGGTCTGAGGTAAACTACTCACACTTCATCGGAGAGGCTATGGTGTTGATGTAGAAGCCCTCCGTGATCGATGCCCCCTCCGGCGGAGCTCCAGAACAGGCCCCAAGATGGGATCTCGTGGGTACAGAAGGTTGCGGCGGTGGAATTAGGTTTTTGGCTCCGTATCTGATCGTTTGGGGGTACGTAGGTATATATAGGAGGAAGGAGTACGTCGGTGGAGCAACGTGGGGCCCACGAGGGTGGAGGGCGCGCCCAGGGGGTAGGCGCGCCCCCTACCTCGTGGCTTCCTGCTTGATTTCTTGACGTAGGGTCCAAGTCCCCTGGATCATGTTCGTTCCAAAAATCACGTTCCCGAAGGTTTCATTCCGTTTGGACTCCGTTTGATATTCTTTTTCTGCGTAACTCTGAAATAGGCAAAACACAACAATTCTGGGCTGGGCCTCCGGTTAATAGGTTAGTCCCAAAAATAATATAAAAGTGAATAATAAAGCCCAATAATGTCCAAAACAGAAGATAATATAGCATGGAGCAATCAAAAATTATAGATACGTTGGAGACGTATCAGGCCACATCGAGGATCCCACTGTCCGGTAGTTCAACTCGCCTCCAAACATCACGGGCTGCGTGACCTTACCCTTCGGCTGGCTCCTTCCCGGGTTAACCCCTTGAAAAGTACCCGTCTCTTTGAGGTCTCCATCGGGAATCTGTAGCCTTTGATCACAACAGGCGAGATCAAGTTCAGACCGGCTCCGCCGTCAACTAGAATTTTTGTCACCTTGAGGTTGCGTTTTGTTGGTGAAACCAACAACGGCAAGCACCCGACCGCAGTTGTGCAATCAGGGTGGTCCTCGGCGTAAAAAATGATAGGCGTGCTGGACCACTTCAGTGGCTTTTGAGCATCGAGCGATGGTTCCGCTGCTGTGATCTCACACGCCCACTGCTTGAGCTGGCGGTGAGAAGTGTGCAGCGAGGTGCCACCGTCGACGCACATGGCCTCCGTAGCTTTCTGGAACTCTTGCTCGCCGAACTCGTCGTCCTCGTCATGACCGTCATCTTCCTGCTTCTTGTCACGGCCCCGAGCGGGCCTCTCTTGCTGGCTATCCTTACCGCGGCGACACCCTTGGCCGGCACGCTTCTTGCCGGATCCTTCGGCACCATCCTGACCCTTCTCCTTGTCCCGCCTCTCATACTCAGCTTTTTTCTTCTCAGCAAGTAGCTCAACTTGTCGGCAGTTCTGGAGGTCATGGCCCTTGGTGCGGTGGATCTTGCAGTACTGCTTGTCGGAGCCTCCTAGCTTGTCGGCAGCCGCCAAGGCTCGGCAAGCGGCGCACCGGGCAATTTCCTTGCCGGGGTCGTCTGGCTTGGCCTTCTTGGCAGCGTTGGTGTCCTTGGATCCCTCGACGACAAGCACGGTCCTGCCCTTGCGCTTCCTGTTGCGGCACCGGCCCTTCTTCGTCGGGGTGGTTGTGTCTCCGTCTGTGGAGTCGGTCTCCGCACCGGCGTCCTCGCCGAGGTACTTCCTCCCTTCCTCAGCCCAAGCGCACCTATCGGCCAGAACTTAAAGTTCGGCCACATCTTTGACCTTGTTCATCACCAGCTCTTCACGCATCTTGCAGTTGCACACATTCTGATGGAAGGCGCTGATCACGGCGGTGGGATGAACATCTGGGATGTTATACTGCACCCGGCTGAACCTCTGTATGTACTTGCGCAGGGTTTCGCCTTCCTTCTGGGGGATGATATGCAAATCGCTTGCCTGGCCGTGAGCTTGGTGGCCTCCGATGAAGGTGCCAACGAACTGGCACAAATCCGACCAAGAAGAAATGGAATCTGCCGGCAAGTGCATCAACCATGACATGACATTGGGTTTAAGTACCAAAGGGAAGTAATTGGCAAGCACCTTGTCGTCGTGAGCTCCAGCAGCTTGCATCGCGATGGTGTAGATGCTGAGGAACTTCGACGGGTGTGTCTTGTCATTGTACTTCTCGCCAACGTCGGGCTTGAACGTGCGATGGGAGGGCCACTGCAACTACCGCAGCTCACGGGTAAAGGCTGGGCAACCTACCTCATAGGGTAGGCCGCCAGAGCCTCCCGGTGCTGGGTGGTCCGTAGTGGGCCCCACCCACCTATCTGACTGGTGGCGTGCTTCGCGCCGGCGCTCAATGGTGGTTCGAGCGTCTTCATGGGCTTGCTCCCGAAGAACTTGGCGCTGATCGCGGCAGGTCTGTGGGTCGGACGATGCTATGGAAATATTATCACAGGAATCATCACGACGGACCGACACCCGTGGCGGCTGGCGTGGGGGAGGAGAGTGCACCATGGCCGCAGCACCTCCGGTCTTTTCTCCACTGGCATGCGGTGGCTCGATGGAGCGCCGGCCTGAGGGCCCCGCTAGTCGCAGCTCATCTTTGTTGGCAACGCCGACGAGGCTTCGGATGGTGGCTCTCCACTCGTCGAGCTTTTCTGCAGCACGAGGGAAATCGAGGAGCAACTGCGCGCGTGCCAAAGCTTCTATTGGCGTGGGTGGCGGCGAAAGCTGTGTGGACCGTGACGCGCTCTGACTTCTAACCATGTTAGAAGGAGCTCTATCACGGCCTTGCGGCTGTGCTCCATTTTCGCCAGTGCCTCGGTGTGCGTGCTAGTCTTCTACGTCCCGCGAATGAGGCACATGACTCTTCCCATGGCGGCGCCCGGGGTCACCAGCGTGGTGATGCTGCTCGTCGCGCACAACCTGGGAAGAGCGCGTCGTGGGCGCCGGCGTAGGCATCTTGGAAGTCGTTGCGCCGACCGTGGGTGGCACGACGCCACCCTTGGAGGGCCCCGCACCGCCTGCGGGGGGCCCGGCTCCGTCTTTGGATTTGGCGGCGTGCGGCCCGTCGTCTCGCGCACGGACGACGCCGCTCGCCAGGCTTTGACTCCCAGAGCGATGTGGGTGTTCGCGGACCACGCCTCGGCTTCCGTCCGCGACCGCCCCACCACTCGCTCGCACTGGTACGGGGCGTTCGGCCCCCGATGAACCGATCGCTGTGATCGTCTTCTTCTTGGGAGCCATGGCGATGAAGAACTGCTAAACTAACTGCAAGACCGGATTTTCACAACTGCGCCCCCTACCTGGCGCGCCAAAGATGTCGGTGGGAACGACACCTATGGGATCACTGGGATCCCTTCTACGGTTGGCGGGCGCGGGGTTGTGCAAAGAGCGGGTCTAGGAGCCAGCACACAGGTCGTTTACCCAGGATCGGGCCGCGATGATGCGTAAAACCCTAGTCCTGCTTTGATGTATATTTGAGTGTTCTTGGGCTCTCAAACTAGCTATGGTGGGTGCGTAGTCCAAAAGATCCGAATCCTTCTCCTGGACGCCCCGGGCCTCCTTTTATAGCCAAAAGGGGTCGCCACAGTGGCACACAGGAGGTGGAAAGGTATACCGTGTACAAGCTTATTGCCTGTCATTACGGGACAAGACGCATTAAATGCGCTCCTTAGGTGTCCCGTTGCTTTATTGGGGATGGTAACGATGCCTGTCCTGTCCGTCGCCGCTCCGCCTCGCTCCAACACGCGTCCAGGCCAACGAGGCATGCAGCGTCACGTAGGCTGGCAGGATGCTGAGATGGTGCGGTGGTAGGGTCTTCACGAAGATCTGCATGCCACCACGCAGGTGTTTGCTGAGTTGGCCTGGAAGCCGCACGTCGCCACACAAGTGTCTGCCTAGCTGGTTGGGCCGGCAGCTATATGGGAACGGTGGTGGAGTCCTGGCAGACGCGGGCCTGGCTGTGGCCCCGCGGGTGTCCTCGGCAAGGGTCTTGCCGAGGCCGCGGCAAGTGGGCTTGCCGTGGCGTTGCGGTCGTCCCCGGCAAGGATCTTGCCGAGGGGTCTCGTGGATTTCCTTGGCAGGGACCTTGCCAAGGGTCGTCGTCTTCTAGTCCTCATCTGAACTTGTGTGTTTATGATCTTGACAAAGATCTGCATGCCACCAAGGAGGTGCCTCCCGAGCCTTGGTTCCAATGTGGTTGATGGTGTTGGAACCCTTGGGCTCAAGGGTGGCGTGCCCTGCTGGCGTTGGGCAAGTTGCCCCGGCAAGACTCTTGCTGGGGCTGCGGAGGCCGCCCCGGCAAGGGTCTTGCCGGGGGAGTCCAACTCGCCCTCTTGCTCTTTGTGTTTCTGGTATTGGCGTTGCTTTGCCCGTCTTGTGCTTTTCTCTGCCCTACTTAGTGTGGCCGCGGGCGTGGCTCTGACTGCCCGTGCACAAGAAGGGTAGAAAAAGGGCCCCTACTTTTGTACACCGACATCATTAATCCTTTCCCATAGGTTTCTTAATGGTGGAATCCGCAAGATGCAAATTTAAAGAACAATCATCAAATTCACGGAAACCTAGCACATCACAGAAGGTTTTCGGAATCGTGGAAACACTAGCACCCAAATCACACAATGCATAGCATTCATAGTCTTTAACCTTAATTTTAATAGTAGGTTCCCACTCATCATAAAGTTTTCTAGGGATAGAAACTTCTAGTTCAAGCTTTTCTTCATAGGATTGCATTAAAGCATCAACGACATGTTTAGTAAAAGCTTTATTTTGATTATAAGCATGAGGAGAATTTAACACGGATTGCAACAAGGAAATAAAATATATCAAAGAGCAATTATCATAATTAAATTCCTTGAAATCCAAAATAGTGGGTTCATTGCTATGTAAAGTTTTGACCTCTTCAATCCCACTTTTATTAATTTTTGCATCAAGATCTAAAAACTTTGAATCATTGGGACGCCTCCTAACTAAAGTTGACTCATCTCCAGTCCCATCTTTATCAAGATTCATATTGGAAAACAAAGATTTAATAGGAGTCACATCAATCACTTTTGGATCTTCATCATTATTATCATGAAAACTAGAAGAACACGCTTTCACAAAGCAATCTTTTTTTGCATGCATCCTAGCGGTTCTTTCTTTGCACTCATCAATGGAAATTCTCATGGCTTTTAGAGGATCATTGATGTCATGCTTAGGTGGAATAGATCTAAGTTTCAAAGAATCAACATCAAGAGAAATTATATCCACGTTCCTAGCCAACTCATCAATCTTAAGCAATTTTTCTTCAACCAAAGCATTGAAATTCTTTTGCGAACTCATAAATTCTTTAACACTAGTCTCAAAATCAGAGGGCATCTTATTAAAATTTCCATAAGAGTTGTTGTAGGAATTACCATAATTATTAGAGGAATTGCTAGGAAACGGCCTAGAATTAAAGTTCCATCTATACGCGTTGTTACCAAAATTGTTCCTACCAACAAAATTCACATCCATAGATTCATTATTATTCTCAATCAAATTGGACAAAGGCATATCATTACGATCAGAAGAAACACTCTTATTAGCAAACAATTTCATAAGTTCATCCATCTTTCCACTCAAAACATTAATCTCTTCAATCGCATGAAATTTTTTACTAGTGGATCTTTCGGTGTGCCATTGAGAATAATTAACCATAATATTTTCTAGGAGTTTAGTAGCTTCTCCTAAAGTGATTTCCATAAAAGTGCCTCCCGCGGCCGAATCTAAAAGATTTCTAGAAGCAAAATTCAATCCGGCATAAAATTTTTGTATAATCATCCACAAATTCAAACCATGTGTAGGGCAATTATGTATCATTAATTTCATTCTCTCCCAAGCTTGTGCAACATGCTCATGATCAAGTTGCTTAAAATTCATAATATCGTTCCTAAGAGAGATGATCTTAGCGGGAGGGAAATACTTAGAGAAAAAAGCATCTTTGCACTTATTCCATGAATCAATACTATTTTTAGGCAAAGAAGAGAACCAATTTTTAGCACGATCTCTATGTGAAAATGTATATAGCTTCAATTAACAATATCATTATCCACATCTTTCTTCTTTTGCATATCACACAAATCAACAAAGTTGTTTAGATGGGTAGCGGAATCTTCACTAGGAAGGCCAGAAAATTGATCTTTCATAACAAGATTCAACAAAGCGGTACTAATCTCACAAGATTCAGCATCAGTAGTAGGAGCAATCGGAGTGCTAATAAAACCATTGTTGTTGGTATTGGAAAAGTCACACAATTTAGTGTTATCTTGAGCCATCGTGACAAACAATCAATCCAACACACAAGCACACAAGAAGCAAGCGGAAAGAGACGAACGGAAGAGGGGCAAAGAAAAGGCAAAGGTTTTCGAAAATCAATTTAGAAGTGGGGGAGAGGAAAACGAGAGGCGAATGGCAAATAATGTAATGCGAGGGAGAAGAGTTTATAATAGGTACTTGGTATGTCTTGAGTTGGCGTAGATCTCCCCGGCAACGGCGCCAGAAATCCTTCTTGCTACCTCTTGAGCATGCGTTGGTTTTCCCTTGAAGAGGAAAGGGTGATGCACCAAAGTAGCGTAAGTATTTCCCTCAGTTTTTGAGAACCAAGGTATCAATCCAGTAGGAGACAACGCACAAGTCACCTAGTACCTGCACAAACAATCAAGAACCTTGCAACCAATGCGATAAAGGGGTTGTCAATCCCTTCACGGTCACTCGCAAAAGTGAGATCTAATGAAGATAGTAAATATTTTTGGTATTTTTGTTGTATAGATTGGAAAGTAAAGATTGCAAAATAGTAAACGAGATGCGATGTAAATAAAACAGATGCAATATAATAGGAAAGAGACCCGGGGGCCATAGGTTTCACTAGTGGCTTCTCTCAAGATAGCATGTATTATGGTGGGTGAACAAATTACTGCCGAGCAATTGATAGAAAATCGCATAGTTATGAAGATATCTAAGGCAATGATCATGAATATAGGCATCACGTCCGTGTCAAGTAGACCGAAACGATTCTGCATCTACCACTATTACTCCACACATGGACCACTATCCAGCATGCATCTAGAGTATTAAGTTCATAAGAATGGAGTAACGCATTAAGCAAGGTGACATGATGTAGAGGGATAAACTCAAGCAATATGATATAAACCCCATCTTTTTATCCTCGATGGCAACAATACAATACGTGCCTTGCTGCCCCTACTGTCACTAGGAAAGGACACCGCAAGATTGAACCCAAAGCTAAGCACTTCTCCCATTGCAAGAAATGTCAATCTAGTAGGCCAAACTAAACCGATAATTCAAAGAGACTTGCAAATATATCAAATCATGCATATAAGAATTCAGAGAAGAACCAAATAATATTCATAGATAAACTTGTTCATAAATCCACAATTCATCAGATCTCGGCAAACACACCGCAAAAGAGTATTACATCGAATAGATCTCCAAGAACATCGAGGAGAACTTTGTATTGAGAATCAAAGAGAGAGGAGAAGCCATCTAGCTAATAACTATGGACCCGAAGGTCTGTGGTAAACTACTCACGCTTCATCGGAGAGGCAATGGTGTTGATGTAGAAGCCCTCCGTGATCGATTCCCCCTCCGGCAGATCGTCGGAAAAGGCCCCAAGATGGGATCTCACGGGTACAGAAGGTTGCGGCGGTGGAAAAGTGGTTTCATGGCTCTCCCTGATGTCTTCTAGGGTATAAGAGTATATATAGGCGCAAGAAGTACGTCGGTGGAGCTACGAGGGGCCCACGAGGGTGGGGGCGCGCCTACCCCCCTGGGCGCCCCCTCCTGCCTCGTGGAGTTCCAGACTTCGACTCCAAGTCTTCTGGATTGCTTTCGGTCCAAGAAAGATCATCGCGAAGGTTTCATTCCATTTGGTATTCCTTTTCTGTGAAACTCTAAAATAGGCAAAAAAATAGAAACTGGCACTGGGCCTCCGGTTAATAGGTTAGTCCCAAAAATAATATAAAAGAGCATATAAAAGCCCATTAAACATCCAAAATAGATAATATAATAGCATGGAACAATAAAAAATTATAGGTACGTTGGAGACGTATCAAACACACACCAACAATTGTTGGCCGTGTGCGGCACCCCCCTCCACAATTTACGCCTCCGGTCATATCTTCGTAGTGCTTAGGCGAAGCCCTGCGCGGATCACTTCACCATCACCGTCACCACGCCGTCGTGCTGACAGAACTCTCCCTCGACAGTTTGCTAGATCAAGAGTTCAAGGGACGTCATCAAGCTTAACGTGTGCAGAACTCAGAGGTGCCGTACGTTCGGTGCTTGATCGGTCAGAACGAGAAGAAGTTTGACTACATCAACCGCGTTGTCAAACGCTTCCGCTTTCTGTCTATGAGGGTAAGTGGACACACTCTCCCCCTCTCTTTGCTATACATCTCCTAGATAGATCTTGCGTGAGCGTAGGAAACTTTTTAAATTGCGTGCTACGTTTCCCAATAGTGGCATCCGAGCCAGGACTATGCGTAGATGATATGCACGAGTAGAACACAAAGTGTTGGGGGTGGTGATAGTCATACTGCTTACCACCAACATCATATTTTGATTCGGCGGTATTGTTGGATGAAGCGGCCCGGACCAACCTTACATGACCACGTTCATGAGACCGGTTCCACCGACAGACATGCAACTTCTTTTGCTTAAAGGTGGTTGGCGGGTGTCTGTTTCTCCAACTTTAGTTAAATCAAATTTGACTACCACCGGTCATTGTTGAAGGATCAAACAACAAACTTGACGAAACACCGTTGTGGTTTTGATGTGTAGGTAAGAACGGTTCTGATAACCCACAAGTATAGGGGATCGCAACAGTTTTCGAGGGTACAATATTCAACCCAAATTTATTGATTCAACACAAGGGGAGCCAAAGAATATTCTCAAGTATTAGCAGTTGAGTTGTCAATTCAACCACACCTGGATAACTTAATATCTGCAACAAAGTATTTAGTAGCAAAGTAGTATGGAAGTAACGGTAACGGTGTCAAAAGTAACAGCAGCAGTTTTGTAGTAATTGTAACAGTGGCAACGGAAAAGTAACTAAGCAAAGATCAATATGTGAAAAGCTCGTAGGCATTGGATCAGTGATGGATAATTATGTCGGATGCGATTACTCATGCAACAGTTATAACATAGGGTGACACAGAACTAACTCCAGTTCATCAATGTAGCGTAGGCATATATTCCGAATATAGTCATACGAGCTTATGGAAAAGAACTTGCATGATATATTTTGTCCTACCCTCCCGTGGCAGCAGGGTCCTATTAGAAACTAAGGGATATTAAGGCCTCCTTTAAATAGAGTACCAGACCAAAGCATTAACACTTAGTGAATACATGAACTCCTCAAACTACGGTCATCACCGGGAGTGATCCCAATTATTGTCACTTCAGGGTTACCGGATCATAACACATACTAGGTGACTATTGACTTGCAAGATAGGATCAAGAACTCACATATATTCATGAAAACATAATAGGTTCAGATCTGAAATCATGGCACTCGGGCCCTAGTGACAAGCATTAAGCATAGCAAAGTCATAGCAACATCAATCTCAGAACATAATGGATACTAGGGATCAAACACTAACAAAACTAACTCGATTACATGGTAAATCTCAGCCAACCCATCACCGTCCAGCAAGCCTATGATGGAATTACTCACGCACGGTGGTGAGCATCATGAAATTGGTGATGGAGGAAGGTTGATGATGACGACGGCGACATATTCCCCTCTCCGGAGCCCTGAACGGACTCCAGATCAGCCCTCCCGAGAGATTAAGGCTTGGCGGCGGCTCCATATCGTAAAACGCGATGAATCCTTCTCTCTAATTTTTTCTCCCCAAACGTGAATATATAGAGTTGGAGTTGAGGTCGGTGGAGCACCAGGGGGCCCATGAGGCAGGGGGCGTGCCCAGGGGGGTAGGCGCGCCCCCACCCTCGTGGACAGGGTGTGGGCCCCTGGTCTTGATTCTTCCGCCAGTGTTTTTTATTTATTCCAAAAATATCCTCCGTGAAGTTTCAGGTCATTCTGAGAACTTTTATTTCTGCACAAAAATAACACCATGGCAATTCAGCTGAAAACAACGTCAGTCCGGGTTAGTTCCATTCAAATCATGCAAGTTAGAGTCCAAAACAAGGGCAAAAGTGTTTGGAAAAGTAGATACGATGGAGACGTATCAACTCCCCCAAGCTTAAACCTTTGCTTGTCCTCAAGAAATTCAGTTGATAAACTGAAAGTGATAAAGAAAAACTTTTACAAACTCTATTTGCTCTTGTTGTAAATATGTAGAGCCAGCATTCAAGTTTTTAGCAAAGATTATGAACTAACCATATTCACAATAACACTTAGGTCTCATGTTTACCCATATCAATGGCATAATCAACTAGCGAGCAATAATAATAAATCTCGGATGACACACTTTCTCAAAACAATCATAATATGATATAACAAGATGGTATCTCGCTAGCCCTTTCTGAGACCGCAAAACATAAATGCAGAGCACCTCTGAAGATCAAGGACTGACTAAACATTGTAATTCATGGTAAAAGAGATCCAGTCATACTCAATATAAATTAATAGTAATGGATGCAAATGACAGCGGTGCTCTCCAACTGGTGCTTTTTAATAAGAGTATGATGACTTCAACATAAAAGTAAAAAGATAGGCCCTTCGCAGAGGGAAGCAGGGATTTGTAGAGGTGCCAGAGCTCGATTTTGAAATAGAGATAAATAATATTTTGAGTTGCATACTTTCATTGTCAACATAACAACCGAGAGATCTCGATATCTTCCATGCTACACACATTATAGGCGGTTCCCAAGCAGAATGGTAAAGTTTATACTCCCCCACCACCAACAAGCATCAATCCATGGCTTGCCCGAAACAACGGGTGCCTCCAACTAACAACAGTCCTGGGGGAGTTTTGTTTGCAATTATTTTGATTTGGTTTGAGCATGGGGCTGGGCATCCCGGTGACCAGCCATTTTCTCGTGAGTGAGGAGCGGAGTCCACTCCTCTTGAGAATAACCCGCCTAGCATGGAAGATACAGACAGCCCTAGTTGATACATGAGCTATTCGAGCATACAAAACATAATTTCATTTGAAGGTTTAGAGTTTGGCACATACACATTTACTTGGAACGGCAGGTAGATACTGCATATAGGAAGGTATGGTGGACTCATATGGAATAACTCTGGGGTTTATGGAAGTGGATGCACAAGCAGTATTCCCGCTTAGTACAAGTGAAGGCTAGAAGGAGACTGGGAAGCGACCAACTAGAGAGTGACAACAGTCATGAACATGCATTAAAATTAATAAACATGGAGTGCAAGCATGAGTAGAATATAATCCACCATGAACTTAAATATCGTGGAGGCTATGTTGATTTTGTTTCAACTACATGTGTGAACATGTGCCAAGTCAAGCCACTTGAATCATTTAAAGGAGGATACCACCCTATCATACCACATCACAACCATTTTAATAGCATGTTGGCACGCAAGGTAAACCATTATAAACTCCTAGCTAATTAAGCATGGCATAAGCAACTATAATCTCTAATTGTCATTGCAAACATGTTTCATTCATAATAGGCTGAATCAGGAATGATGAACTAATCGTATTTACAAAAACAAGAGAGGTCAAGTTCATACCAGCTTCTCTCATCTCAATTAGTCCATCATATATCGTCATTATTGCTTTTCACTTACATGACCGAACGGTGTGGATAATAATAATAGTGCACGTGCAATTGGACTAACTGTAATATGCAAGCATTTAATACAAAGGAGAAGACAAGGCAATATAGGCTCTCGGTTAAATCAACAATAATGCATATGCGAGCCACTCAACATTTTCATTATGGTCTTCTCCTCTTGACCCCCAAAGAAAAGAAAGGAAATAAAACTATTTACACGGGAAAGCTCCCAACAAGCAAAAGAAGAACGAGAAATCTTTTTGGGTTTTCTTTTAGTTATTACTACTACAAGCATGGAAAGTAAACTAGCTAAAAGCTACAATTAATTTTTTGGTTTTTCTCAAGGTTATTCAAACACACAAGAAGAAAGCTAGAAAAAGGAAAATAAACTAGCATGGATAGTACAATGAAAAAGTATGAGCACCGACAACTAGAATAAGTGTGTGAACATGAATGTAATGTCGGTGAGAAATACGTACTCCCCCGAGCTTAGGCTTTTGGCCTAAGTTGGTCTATGCCCATGGATCAAAGCTGCTCTCTCCGGGGTACTGAGGAGGTTCCTCGGGGTATTTTTGAAAATAAAGTTTTAGAGATTTCCTATCCTAGGGGCTTTCCGATTTCTAGGGTCACGTCCTACAGTCAACATGTGCTCTGATACCATATCTGTAGCGACCCGACCTCAGACGGTCAAGTCTCTGTGTTTCTGTGCCATCCCTGGATCAGTATGCTGGCACACACAGTACATCAATGTATATATAAAAGTGCAATCACATGTATAAATAACGTAAAACTGATATATACCTCATAAGTCACAGCGGAAACAAATAGTCGGGTGTGGAGTCCCATCAATGCCATCGGTAGGTTGAGTGTAGACTGTAACCCTGTACCGTACTCTTACTCGTTGGAAGAAAGTATCTGCAACATGATACGTTGCAGCCGTGTAGGTCAGTACATCGAATGTACAGGCAAGATCACTGTAAGAAAAACGGATGATAAACTATACTATATGCAATATGGCTTTGTGGCTCTGTATCTGAGTTTTGTTTGCGTAAAAGATGATTTTATTTTCCTATAACAAAGGAACATCAGGAGTCTGTACTATGGAGTTTTCTATCATGACATGGTTCCGCCAACCGATGTCTCATAGCCGAAAATCATCATAACTTGCCCACAATTATGTTATCAGTCCGGTGTTGAGAGTTTCGAGATAGATCCAAGTCCAGAGGCTCAAATTGTCCATAACCGGGGACACGGCTAATCGATTAGGTTTTAACCCTCTCCAGAGGTTTGTACACTTTACCCGCAAGATTTGATCCCTCTTTTTACGTTCTCGCACTTCAGGGTGTTTGAGAAAAAGACGACCGAAACATGGTCTTCCAAAGAGTTCCCCTGACCACAGTCCGGTGCTCATCCAATCGTACCGTCGTTCTACATCTGCTAGCACCCTCCCAGCCAGAGTCACAACTAAGGCCAACCAAGCCAGAGCCCATAGTGACTTGCGGTTTCACGGATAAGCTTCTGGGCATGAAGTATTCTTCCGTCTCTTTGAGTCTGGGTGAAGCTTTCTGCAAGATGTCATGGCGCTTCTCCATGCATCCCGGCCATCCACTGGTTTCTCCAGGGTGCCCGTTAGCCGTCCTTCACCCAGTAGTGTGTATTGAATTCTTGTCTCGAGTCTTGAAGTCTTGAGGCCTTGAAGATGCAGTCCTCGCATATGCCATCATGGAGTTGTCGTCATTGATGTAGAGTCCTCCTTCTTCACACCACTCTCGTGCACTCATACCAAACCCCGTCTACTATAGCGTAGCATTAAAATAAATAACGTCCCGGGCTTGGTAACAGGGTGATGGGTTCCTACCTCATGCATACTACTCAACTACAAGAATTCAATATCACTACTCGAGGGATTGTTGCAAAGATGACACTAAATGCAATAAAACATAGGTATGAAAAAACATGGTCAAAGTGAACTTGCCTGGTAATACTTGATGAAGATAATAACGCTCTCAGAATAATGACTTGGTAGAAGTATTCGTCACTCCGTTGAAAATCTATATAGTCAAACATAGCATTCATATAAGCAAACATACTAGCAAGCAATTCTAACACTCATAATAAAACCAACAAATAAAATGCAAATCAACAAGGGACACCAAATAAAAACAAAGGAAAACTACACCACGAAACTACTAAAGAAAACTCTAAGACATAACACAAAATAGTTGTCCTAAGTAAAACTTAACAACAAATAAAACACTAAACTAATAAGTTAACAGAAAATAAAAAATAAAACAACTAAGTTAACAGAAAGTATTTTTCATAAAATTTTATTTGTAAAAGGAAACAAATAAAAAGCTTTTATGAAACACTAACTATGACCTAAACAAGTTTTCATACGAAAACTAAATAAAATAAAATTTTAAAATAATATAAATTTTTATTTTGTTGACCAACAGAACAAAACTAAGAGTTTGTCAAAAGTGACAAAAAGAAAAAAACAATTAAAACTATAAAGAAAAGACTAAAACAAAACTATAACTAAAACCGTACTGTTTTGATAAAAACCTAATTTTAAAATAAACTAAAAATAAAATACTCAACACTACTAGATAGTTAAAGGTCCTAGTGACCAGGAGCAAAAAGAATCAATCAAAAATATTTTATAAAGCTCAAGTTATGGCCAAATTACTAATTTGAACAAATTTCATCAAATTCAATTTTGAACAACTCAAATATGAAATCCAATTGCACTAGCAGAAACTTCAAGAAATTATAAAAACTAATGCAAAAAGAAACACCAAATTTGGATCTAAAACATAAAAGTTATAAGCAATATAAAATCAGAACTATTCTGTTTTTAAAACAGAAACGAAAATCAAAACAAAAAAACAATCGGGCACTAGCTACGTGGCCTACTGCTATCGGGCCAGGGTGGTGGGCGATCTGAACTATCTAGTGCTCGGTCTTAAAATAACACAAACGTGTACGGGCTAAAACAGAAAGACCGATCGGCTAAAACGACTAGACCTGAACCGATCTAAACCGAAGAAAAACCGTGACTAAAAACCGTAACAAATCGGAACTAAACCGATCTAATTAAAAAACGTAACAGTTCTTTAGATCTAATCTGTGCCGTCAATAACAGATCGGACGGTGGAGGTTGCTTACAGCAGTGGTGGCGTCTCCGGCGAGGTCGTCGGCGGCGGTGGCTGCTCGGATGTCGTCGTCGGCGGCGCTCCGGTCGTCGGCGGGGTCGGCGGAGGAGACAAGGGGATGCAGAGGTCGGAGGCGGTTCCAACGATGGTTGCCAGTGCGCTCGGGCACGACGGAGACGGGCGGCGGTGAGCTCGGAGCGGCGGTGATGTTCGGTGGTTGATGGCGACGGCGCTTCGGCGGTGCTGGAGCTTAGGCGAGTGGTTGGGAAGGTGTAGTAGAGGGAGGGAGCACGATGGTGGTGTCGGCGGGTCTCAGGGAGGTCAGAGGCGATGGCGGCGAGCAATGGCGCGTGGCGGCAGAAAGCTTCTCTAGCGAGGGATTGCGGGTGGTGCAAGGGCTCCGATGGTTCTCCGGCTCGTCCGAGAGCACGGCGAGGTGCGGATCAGCAAGGCGGATGCGATGGTGGTGGATAAGGTGGTCGGAATGGCAGGTGGAGGCGCGGCAAGGCAGCGGAGCTGCGGTGGAACTCCGGCGAGATTGGGACGGAGCTGTAGGGCAAGGGAGATTGAGGTTTTCGCGAAAATCGGACGAGGAGGAGGAGTGGAATATTTATAGGGAGGCCGGCTTGCGCGAGGGGCAAAGAATCGAGTGAATCCCGCGAGGATTTGGATAGGCAGAAACGAACTCTTGCGCGTGCAGGATTCGGGCGTGGCTTGAGGAAGAAAAAGATGCGGGCCCCACTGTCAGTGAGAGAGACAGGCGAGCGAGAGCGAGAGGAGGGGTCGGGCGACCGGGTGGTAGCGGTTCGGGCGCGGGGGCGAGCTGCTGGGCCAGCTGGGCCGTTGGGAGAGAGGTAGGGTCCGCTAGGCTGCGGCCTTCGGCCAATTTTTTTGTATAAAATACAGACAAGAAAAAAATAAAACAAGACACAAATAAAGAGAAATTATTATATAGACATATAATATATATAAAAATTCAGAAAAATAAATCCTAAAACATAGACTATTTCCCAAGTCCAAATAAAATCCAAGCAAAATCACAAAAGTCAAAGAGCGCTGCTGTTGCAATAAAACCCAATAAAATCATTTTTAAAACACCAGAATGATTTCAAATTTACTTTCCTCCAATTTTATATTGTAGGGAATCATTTTACCCTAATTTCCAAATAATTTATTTTTGGAGAAACATAATTTGAATAAAACCCAAATAACTCCTAAATGGTTTTGAATTTGAATTTCAAACCACTTCCAACTCTATTTCATATAATTTGAAGAAGTCATTTTATCTTCTCTCATGAAAAACATTGAGTTGCATAAAGCTTCGGAATTTGAAATATGTCCAAATGGAATTCAAGTCTTTTCAAAACCCTTTTCATTTTTTTAAATGAAAGAAGTCATATTATCCTCACTCTAGGGTTTTGTGATGAAATGAATTTGAATTCATGAAGATCATAATGCAAAGATGAAAGTTTTGGGAAAGTCCTTTTATTCCCTCTCGTTCAACTTTCAAAAGGTTTCAAATTTCACTCACTTTCAGTCAATCAATCAACCATTCAATCAAGCAAACAAACACAAATATTTATTTAATATAACATTCCAAATTTTAGAATATTGGGATGTTACAAGCCACTGGTTGGCGATCTCCTCCGGATCCCACTGATAAACAGACTGCCGATAAGGGTCAAGTGGTGGCTCCGGCTCAGCCTCTGGAGCAGGTGTCCCGCTTAAGTATGCATGAATGGCCTCTGGAAAAATGAGGTACGTGGGTGAAAATATGTTAAACAAAGAGGGCGCAGGCGAAGTAATAATCTCACAATAATTTTTATCAAATATCATATTATACTTAAGCAGTTTCTTCTTATTTTTAACAATAAAGTCATGTGCTACCATACTCTTATAATCTAGAGAGACAGGGGGCAACAACTTTTCTTCTTTCTCATAATGCCTAATAGGTATGTTAAAATATTTAGCAAGACGCGAAGCAAAGATACCTCCAAAAATGGGGCTCTTTGTACGGTTTAGACTCAACCGTTTAGCAACTATAGCACCTAAACTGAAAGTTGTGTCACGGAGTAAAGCATGGCGCAAAATGGCGAGGTCAGGAGCACTGAGGCCCCCACTATTCCCGCGGCCAATTAAACATCTACTAGCAAATATCGCATAGTAACGTAGAACAGGAAAATGTATGCTAGTAGTTCTTGCATCTGACACTTTTCTCGTTTCACCTACAACAATCATATAAATAAATCCGGCCACATCCCTAGGATGTGGTTCCTCGACGCTGCCCTCAAAAGGCAACTTGCAAACCGCACAAAAATCATAAAGTGACATCTCCCTATACTCATCATATAAATAAAAATCCACCGAAGGTGGTGACCTCCTAGCATGGAAATGAAAATTTTGCACAAAAATATTATTGAGTAGGAGATACTGTTCGAGCTGGTCGTGGAGGAAGTCGGTGAGGCCTGCATTCTCAGCCAAATAATAAACGTCACCATGAATCCCGGCTGCTCTCAAGAATTCATCACAAGGCCATTCACACGGCCGAGCCTCCGTGGTGCGAGGGAGATTATATTTGGGCTTCTTATCCTCTTCACTTTGCTTATCCTTCGAGCTTCGGCTCGAAGAGCCCCTCAATAATCTCTTCATCATTTTCTGAAAATTTCTGAAAATTTTAGTAACTCAAAATAAAAGTGAACCAAACTCAACAAGATTGATAGCAACTACTCCTACAAGTGCCTAGAGACTATATCATGCATTAGAACTACTTGGGACCAAATAAATTTGACATGCAAGCTCAAGAACAGGGTCACCTAAGCAGCAAAAATTTGCAATAAATAAAGCACTAGAACAAAAACTAATTGGACCATTGGAGGAGTCACATACCAAAGAACAATCCCCCAAAGCAGTTTTGTGAGTGGAGCTTTGATCAAGGAGATCGAAAATCGCAGCAAAACAAGCTAGAACACGAGTTTGAGCTGTGTGGTGATTTTTTCTGGAGGAAGACGAAGTGTGTGGGTGCAGGAATAAGTGGAGGGGGGCCACATGGGACCCACGAGGCAGGGGGTGGGCGTGCCCTGGACCCTCGTGGCCAGGTGGTGGCTCCCCCTGGTGTGTTCTCAGTGCCAGATATTCTTAAATATTCTACAAAAAATCATATTTCATTTTCGGGGCATTTGGAGAACTTTTATTTTTGGGGTATTTTTTATTGCATGGATAATTTAGAAAGCAGACAGAAAATACTATTTTGCTTTATTTAATCTAAATAACAGAAAGTAAAAGCAGGGTACAGAAAGTTGTGCTTTCTAACTTCAACCATCTCATGCTCATCAAAAGGAATCCACTAACAAGGTTGATCAAGTCTTGTTAACAAACTCATTCCGAATCACATGAAACCGGAGAATTTTCGAATAGCACTAGGTTACCTCAACGGGATATGCACGTCCCCAACAATAAGAATATCATATTTCTTTTTGACAGTAGGAAGAGGAAATTCGAAACCTCTAATAGTAATCGTTGGAATTTTTCCAATAGAATTGTTACTGTGGACTTGAGGTTGTTTCCTCGGAAAGTATACCGTGTGCTCATTACCATTAACATGAAAAGTGACATTGCCTTTGCTGCAATCAATAACAGCCCCTGCAGTATTCAAAAAGGGTCTACCAAGGATAATCGACATACTATCGTCCTCGGGAATATCAAGAATAACAAAGTCCGTTAAGATAGTAACGTTTGCAACCACAACAGGCACATCCTCACAAATACCGACAAGTATAGCGATCGATTTATCGGCCATTTGCAAAGATATTTCTGTAGGTGTCAACTTATTCAAATCAAGTCTACGATATAAAGAGAGAGGCATAACACTAACACCGGCTCCAAGATCACATAAAGCAGTTTTAACATAGTTGCTTTTAATGAAGCATGGTATAGTTGGTACTCCTGGATCTCCTAGTTTCTTAGGTATTCCACCCTTAAAAGTATAATTAGCAAGCATGGTGGAAATTTCAGCTTCCAGTATCTTTCTTTTATTAGTAACAATATCTTTCATATACTTAGCATAAGGATTCATTTTAAGCATATCAGTCAAACGCATACGCAAAAAGATAGGTCTAATCATTTCAGCAAAGCGCTCAAAATCCTCATCATCCTTTTTCTTGGATGGTTTAGGAGGAAAAGGCATGGGTTTCTGAACCCATGGTTCTCTTTCTTTACCATGCTTCCTAGCAATGAAGTCTCTCTTATCATAACGCTGATTCTTTGATTGTGGGTTATCAAGATCAACAGTAGGTTCAATCTCTACATCATTGTTATTGCTAGGTGCTACCTCTTGAGCATGCGTTGGTTTACCTTGAAGAGGAAAGGGTGATGCTGCAAAGTAGCATAAGTATTTCCCTTAGTTTTTGAGAACCAAGGTATCAATCCAGTAGGAGGTTACACACAAGTCGCCTCGTACCTACACAAACATATAAGAACCATGCAACCAACGCGATAAAGGGGTTGTCAATCCCTTCACGACCACTTGCAAAAGTGAGATCTGATAGAGATAATAAGATAAATATTTTTGGTATTTTATGATATAGATTGGAAAGTAAAGATTGCAAAATAAAAGACGGAAGGAATAGTAAATTGATAGGAAAATAATATGATGGAAGATAGACCTGGGGGCCATAGGTTTCACTAGTGCCTTCTCTCAAGATAACATAATTTACGGTGGGTGAACGAATTACTGTCGAGCAATTGATAGAAAAGTGCATAGTTATGAGAATATCTAGGCATGATCATGTATATAGTCATCACGTCCGCGACAAGTAGACCGAAACGATTCTGCATCTACTACTATTACTCCACACATCGACCGCTATCCAGCATGCATCTAGAGTATTAAGTTCATAAGAACAGAGTAACACATTAGGCAAGATAACATGATGTAGAGGGATAAACTCAAGCAATATGATATAAACCCCATCTTTTTATCCTTGATGGCAACAATACAATACGTGCCTTGCTGCCCCTGCTGTCTCTGGGAAAGGACACCGCAAGATTGAACCCAAAGCTAAGCACTTCTCCCATTGCAAGAAAGATCAATCTAGTAGGCAAAACCAAACAGATAATTTGAAGAGACTTGCAAAGATAATTAAATCATGCATAAAAGAATTCAGAGAAGAATCAAATATTGTTCATAGATAATCTTGATCATAAACCCACAATTCATCGGATCTCGACAAACACACCGCAAAAGAATTACATCGAATAGATCTCCAAGAAGATCGAGGAGAACGTCTCCCACGCCTTGATCCAGCAAGGAGGAGGGAGAGGTTGAGGAAGAAGGCTCCAACAGCAGCACGACGGCGTGGTGGTGGTGGAGTGACAGTTCTCCGGCAGGGCTTCACCAAGCACACGCGGAGGAGGAGAGGTGCTGGGGAGGGGAGGGGCTGTGCCTTGGATGTGGTGCTGCAGCCCAACCCTCACCCCTCTATTTATAGGGAGAAGGGGGAAGGGGGCCGGCCCCTCTAGATGAGATCTAGAGGGGGGGCGGCGGCCAAGGGGGGAGGGAGCTTGCCCCCCAAGCAAGGGGGGCGCCCCCCCTTTAGGGTTCCCCCCAAACCCTAGGCGCATGGGCCCTAGGGGGTTGGCGCCCAGCCCACTAAGGGCTGGTTCCCTTCCACCTACAGCCCATAAGGCCCTCTGGGGCAGGTGGACCCTCCCGGTGGACCCCCGGAACCCCTCCGGTGGTCCCGGTACAATACCGGTATACCCCCGAATATTTCTGGTGACCGTATGGTGACTTCCCATATATAAATCTTTACCTCCGGACCATTCCGGAACTCCTCGTGACGTCCGGGATCTCATCCGGGACTCGGAACAACATTCGGTAATCACATACAAACCTTCCTTATAACCCTAGCGTCATCGAACCTTAAGTGTGTAGACCCTACGGGTTCGGGAATCATGCAGACATGACCGAGACACCTCTCTAGCCAATAACCAACAGCGGGATCTGGATACCCATGTTGGCTCCCACATGTTCCATGATGATCTCATCGGATGAACCACGATGTCGAGGATTCAAGCAATCCCGTATACAATTCCCTTTGTCAATCGGTACTTTACTTGCCCGAGATTCGATCGTCGGTATCCCAATACCTCGTTCAATCTCGTTACCGGCAAGTCACTTTACTCATTCCGTAATGCATGATCCCGTGACTAACTACTTAATCACATTGAGCTCATTATGATGATGCAATACCGAGTGGGCCCAGAGATACCTCTCCGTCATACAGAGTGACAAATCCCAGTCTCGATCCGAGCCAACCCAACAGACACTTTCGGAGATACCTGTAGTGCACCTTTATAGCCACCCAGTTACGTTGTGACGTTTGGTACACCCAAATCATTCCTACGGTATCCGGGAGTTGCACGATCTCATGGTCTAATGAAATGATACTTGACATTAGAAAAGCTTTAGCAAACGAACTACACGATCTACTGCTATGCTTAGGATTGGGTCTTGTCCATCACATCATTCTCCTAATGATGTGATCCCGTTATCCATGACATCCAATGTCCATGGTCAGGAAACCGTAACCATCTATTGATCAACGAGCTAGTCAACTAGAGGCTCACTAGGGACATGTTATGGTCTATGTATTCACACATGTATTACGATTTCCGGATAACACAATTAAAGCATGAACAATAGACAATTATCATGAACAAGGAAATATAATAATAACCATTTTATTATTGCCTCTAGGGCATATTTCCAATAGTCTCCCACTTGCACTAGACAAATAATCTAGTTACATTGTGATGAATCGTACACCCATAGAGTTCTGGTGTTGATCATGTTTCGCTCGTGGAAGAGGTTTAGTCAACGGATCTGCGACATTCAAATCCGTATGCACTTTACAAATATCTATGTCTCCATTTTGAACATTTTCACGAATGGAGTTGAAGCGACGCTTGATGTGCCTGGTCTTCTTGTGAAACCTGGGCTCCTTGGCAAGGGCAATAGCTCCAGTGTTGTCACAGAAGAGAGTCATCGGCCCCGATGCATTGGGAATAACTCCTAGGTCAGCAATGAACTCCTTCATCCAGATTGCTTCATGTGCTGCCTCCGAGGCTTCCATGTACTCCGCTTCACATGTAGATCCCGCCACGACGCTTTGCTTGCAACTGCACCAGCCAACTGCCCCACCATTCAAAATATACATGTATCCGGTTTGTGCTTAGAGTCATCCAGATCTGTGTCGAAGCTAGCATCGATGTAACCCTTTACGACGAGCTCTTCGTCACCTCCATAAACGAGAAACATATCCTTACTCCTTTTCAGGTACTTCATGATGTTCTTGACCGCTGTCCAGTGTTCCATGCCGGGATTACTTTGGTACCTTCCTACCAAACTTACGGCAAGCTTTACATCAGGTCTGGTACACAGCATGGCATACATAATAGACCCTATGGCCGAGGCATAGGGGACGGCACTCATCTTTTCTCTATCTTCTGCCGTGGTCAGGCATTGAGCCGTGCTCAATCTCACACCTTGCAATACAGGCAAGAACCCCTTCTTGGACTGATCCATATTGAACTTCTTCAATATCTTGTCAAGGTATTTGCTTTGTGAAAGACCTATGAGGCGTCTCGATCTATATCTATAGATCTTGATGCCTAATATGTAAGCAGCTTCTCCAAGGTCCTTCATTGAAAAACGCTTATTCAAGTAGGCCTTTAGACTTTCCAAGAATTCTATATCATTTCCCATCAATAGTATGTCATCCACATATAATAAGAGAAATGCTACAGAGCTCCCACTCACTTTCTTGTAAACACAGGCTTCTCCATAAGTCTGCGTAAACCCAAACGCTTTGATCATCTCATCAAAGCGAATGTTCCAACTCCGAGATGCCTGCACCAGCCCATAGATTGAGCGCTGGAGCTTGCATACTTTGTCAGCATTCTTAGGATCGACAAAACCTTCCGGCTGCATCATATACAATTCTTCCTTAAGGAAGCCGTTAAGGAATGCCGTTTTGATGTCCATTTGCCATATTTCATAATCGAAGAATGCGGCAATTGCTAACATGATTCGGACAGACTTCAGCTTCGCTACGGGTGAGAAGGTCTCATCGTAGTCAACTCCTTGAACTTGTCGATAACCCTTAGCGACAAGTCGAGCTTTATGGATGGTAACATTTCCATCCGCAACCGTCTTCTTAAAGATCCATTTATTTTCTATCGCTCGCCGATCATCGGGCAAGTCTGTCAAAGTCCATACTTTGTTTTCATACATGGATCCTATCTCGGATTGCATGGCTTCAAGCCATTTGTTGGAATCTAGACCCGCCATTGTTTCTTCATAGTTCGAAGGTTCACCGTTGTCCAACAACATGATTTCCAGGACAGAGTTGCCGTACCACTCTGGTGCGGAACGTGTCCTTGTGGACCTACGAAGTTCAGTGGTAACTTGATCATGATCGTCATCATTAACTTCCTCTCTAGTCAGTGCAGGCACCACAGAAACATTTTCTTGTGCTGCGCTACTTTCTGGTTCGAGAGGGGTCATCTCATCAAGTTCCACTTTCCTCCCACTTACTTCTTTCGAGAGAAACTCTTTCTCCAGAAAGGACCCGTTCTTGGCAACGAAGATCTTGCCTTCGGATCTAAGGTAGAAGGTATACCCAATGGTTTCCTTAGGGTATCCTATGAACATGCATTTTTCCGACTTGGGTTTGAGCTTTTTTGGTTGAAGTTTCTTGACATAAGCATCGCATCCCCAAACTTTAAGAAATGACAGCTTAGGTTTCTTTCCAAACCATAATTCATACGGTGTTGTCTCAACGGATTTCGACGGAGCCCTATTTAAAGTGAATGCGGCAGTCTCTAAAGCATAACCCCAGAATGATAGCGGTAGATCGGTAAGAGACATCATAGATCGCACCATATCCAATAGAGTGCGATTACGACGTTCGGACACACCATTACGCTGAGGTGTTCCAGGCGGTGTGAGTTGTGAAACAATTCCACATTTCCTTAAGTGTGTGCCAAATTCGTGACTCAAATATTCCCCTCCACGATCTAATCGTAAGAACTTTATTTTCCTGTCACGTTGATTCTCAACCTCACTCTGAAATTCCTTGAACTTTTCAAAGGTCTCAGACTTGTGTTTCATTAAGTAGACATACCCATATCTACTCAAGTCATCAGTGAGGGTGAGAACATAACGATAGCCACCGCAAGCCTCAACGCTCATTGGACCGCACACATCAGTATGTATGATTTCCAATAAGTTGGTTGCTCGCTCCACTGTTCCGGAGAACGGAGTCTTGGTCATTTTGCCCATGAGGCATGGTTCGCACGTGTAAAATGATTCATAATCAAGAGACTCCAAAAGTCCATCTGCATGGAGTTTCTTCATGCGTTTGACACCAATGTGACCAAGGCGGCAGTGCCACAAGTATGTGGGACTATCATTATCAACCTTACATTTCTTGGCATTCACACTATGAATATGTGTAACATCACGTTTGAGATTCATTAAGAATAAACCATTGACCAGCGGGGCATGACCATAAAACATATCTCTCATATAAATAGAACAACCATTATTCTCGGATTTAAATTAGTAGCCATCTCGCATTAAACGAGATCCAGATACAATGTTCATGCTTAAAGCTGGCACTAAATAACAATTATTGAGGTTTAAAACTAGTCCCGTAGGTAAATGTAGAGGTAGCGTGCCGACGGCGATCACATCGACCTTGGAACCATTCCCGACGCGCATCGTCACCTCGTCCTTCGCCAGTCTCCGCTTATTTCGCAGCTCCTGCTTGAACGAAGAGGGCAAGCCAACATAAAAGCTTTTTAGGTATATCTCAATTTCATATTGAGGCAAATGGCTGGCTCGGATCCTTAATAGCCTATCCCAAGCATCTTTTAAAGACTCATCAAGTAAATAACGAAAAATTCCGGGATCATCTTCATCGAAATTATTCAAACCCTCATTGATGACCCCGGTAGGTCTTTCCATAGCATCATTATTTATGAGCCTAGAGAGGACAGAGGGACTATCCAAAGTATTGAAACCCGGGAGAGAACCCTTAGCCCTTTTTGATTCGGCCATGGAGAAAGAAAAACAAATGGGAAAGAGGCGGATAAAACGGCAAAGGTGAAGTGCGGGAGAGGAAAACGAGAGGCAAATGGCAAATAATGTAATGCGAGGGATAAGAGTTTGTGATGGGTACTTGGTATGTCTTGACTTGGCATAAGCCTCCCCGGCAACGGTGCCAGAAATCCTTCTTGCTACCTCTTGAGCATGCGTTGGTTTTCCCTTGAAGAGGAAAGGGTGATGCAACAAAGTAGCGTAAGTATTTCCCTCAGTTTTTGAGAACTAAGGTATCATCCAGTAGGAGGTTACACACAAGTCGCCTCATACCTACACAAACAAATAAGAACCTTGCAACCAACACGATAAAGGGGTTGTCAATCCCTTCACGGCCACTTGCAAAAGTGGGATCTGATAGAGATAATAAGATAAATATTTTTGGTATTTTTATGATATAGATTGGAAAGTAAAGATTGCAAAATAAAAGACGGAAGGAATAGTACATTGGTAGGAAAATAATATGATGAAATATAGACCCGGGGGCCATAGGTTTCACTAGTGGCTTCTCTCAAGATAGCATAATTTACGGTGGGTGAACGAATTACTGTCGAGCAGTTGATAGAAAAGTGCATAGTTATGAGAATATCTAGGCATGATCATGTATATAGGCATCACGTCCGCGACAAGTAGACCGAAACGATTCTGCATCTACTACTATTACTCAACACATCGACCGCTATCCAGCTTGCATCTAGAGTATTAAGTTCATAAGAACAGAGTAACGCATTAGGCAAGATGACATGATGTAGAGGGATAAACTCAAGCAATATGATATAAACCCCATCTTTTTATCCTCGATGGCAACAATACAATATGTGCCTTGCTGCCCCTGCTGTCACTGGGAAAGGACACCGCAAGATTGAACCCAAAGCTAAGCACTTCTCCCATTGCAAGAAAGATCAATCTAGTAGGCCAAACCAAACTGATAATTCGGAGAGACTTGCAAAGATAATTAAATCATGCATAAAAGAATTCAGAGAAGAATCAAATATTGTTCATAGATAATCTTGATCATAAACCCACAATTCATCGGATCTCGACAAACACATCGCAAAAGAATTACCTCGAATAGATCTCCAAGAAGATCAAAGAGAACTCTGTATTGAGATCCAAAGAGAGAGAAGAAGCCATCTAGCTAATAACTATGGACCCTAAGGTCTGAGGTAAACTACTCACACATCATCGGAGAGGCTATGGTGTTGATGTAGAAGCCCTCCGTGATCGATTCCCCCTCCGGCAGAGCGCCGGAAAAGGCCCCAAGATGGGATCTCATGGGTACAGAAGGTTGCGGCGGTGGAAATAGGGTTTCATGGTGCTCTCGGATGTTTTCAGGGTATATGAGTATATATAGGCGAAAGAAGTAGGTCGGTGGAGCCACGAGGGGCCCACGAGGGTGGGGGCGCGCCTACCCCCTAGGCGCGCCCTCCTGCCTCGTGGTTTCCTCGTTGCTTCCTTGATGTCCACTCGAAGTTTCCTGGATTGCTAACTCTCCCGAAGGTTTCATTCCGTTTGGACTCCGTTTGATATTCCTTTTTTGCGAAACACTGAAATAGGCAAAAAAACAGCAATTTGCACTAGGCCTTCGGTTAATAGGTTAGTCCCAAAAATAATATAAAAGTGCATAATAAAGCCCATTAAACATTCAAAACAGATAATATAATAGCATGGAACAATCAATAATTATAGATACATTGGAGACATATCACTAGGTTGAGCATCAACACGAACATCATCATTAACATTATCACTAGGTTCATGTTCAATACCAGATTGTGTTTCCGCATCGGAGATAGAAATATCATTGGGATTCTCAGGTGTGTCTACAGCAGGTTCACTAGAAGCATGCAAAGTCCTATCATTTTTCTTTTCTTCCTTTTAGAAGGACTAGGTGTATCAACATTAGTTCTCTGAGAATCTTGCTCAATTCTCTTAGGGTGGCCCTCAGGATACAAAGGTTCCTGAGTCATTTTACCCCCTCTAGTCATAACTCTAACAACATTATCATTTTTTTATTATTTAATTCTTTAAGCAAATCATTTGAGCTTTAAGCACTTGTTCTACTTGGGTGGTAACCATAGAAGCATGTTTATTAATAAGTTTAAGTTCACCTTTAACGCTATACATATAATCACTCAAGTGTTCAATCATATAAGCATTTCGTTTCAATTGTCTACCAACATAAGCATTGAAGTTTTCTTGTTTAACAATAAAATTATCAAACTCATCTAAGCATTGGCTAGCAGACTTATAACGAGGAATGTCACCTTCATCAAATCTATAGAGAGAATTCACCTTTACTACCTGTGTCGGGTTATCAAGACCATGTATTTCTTCAATAGGTTGTAAATTCTTAACATCTTCAGCTTTAATACCCTTTTCTTTCATAGATTTCTTTGCCTCTTGCATATCTTCAGGACTGAGAAATAGAATACCCCTCTTCTTCGGAGTTGGTTTAGGAGTTGGTTCAGGAAGTGTCCAATTATTTTCATTAGTCAACATATTATTCAATAGCAATTCAGCTTGATCAACTGTTCTTTCCCTGAAAACACAACCAGCACAACTATCCAGGTGGTCTCTGGAAGCATCGGTTAGTCCATTATAAAAGATATCAAGTATTTCATTTTTCTTGAGAGGATGATCAGGCAAGCATTAAGTAATTGGAGAAGCCTCCCCCAAGCTTGTGGGAGACTCTCTTCTTTGATTTGCACAAAATTATATATTTCCCTTAAGGTAGCTTGTTTCTTATGAGTGGGGAAATATTTAGCAGAGAAGTAATAAATCATATCCTGGGGACTACGCACACAACCAGGATCAAGAGAATTAAACCATGTTTTAGCATCACCCTTTAATGAGAACAGAAATAATTTAAGGATATAGTAGTAACGAGTTTTCTCATCATTAGTGAATAGGGTGGCTATATCATTTAATTTAGTAAGATGTGCCACAACCGTTTTAGATTCATAGCCATGAAAAGTATCAGATTCAACCAAAGTAATTATCTCAGGATCTATAGAGAAATCATAATCCTTATCGGAAATACAGATAGGTGAAGTAGCAAAAGCAGGGTCATATTTCATTCTAGCATTCAAAGATTTTTCTTTCAGCTTAGCTAATAATTTCTTAAGATCATATCTATCATTGCAAGCAAGAAAATTTCTAGCAGTTTCTTCATCCATAACATAACCCTCAGGCACAACAGGCAACTCATATCTAGGGGGAGAATCTTCATCATCACTTTCATCAATATTATCAGTTTCAATAATTTCATTCTCTCTAGCCCTAGCAAGTTGTTCATCAAGAAATTCACCTAGTTGCCCAGTAGTATCAAGCATAGAAGTAGTTTCATCATAAGTATCATGCATAGCAGAAGTGGCATCTTCAATAACATGCGACAGATCAGAATTAATAGCAGAAGCAGGTTTAGGTGTCGCAAGTTTACTCAAAACAGAAGGAGAATCAAGTGCAGAGCTAGATGGCAGTTCCTTACCTCCCCTCGTAGTTGAGGGATAAATTTTGGTTTTCTCGTCTTTCAAGTTCCTCATAGTGATCAGCAGATATAAATCCCAAGTGACTCAAAGAATAGAGCTATGCTCCCCGGCAACGGAGCCAGAAAATAGTCTTGATAACCCACAAGTATAGGGGATCGCAACAGTTTTCGAGGGTAGAGTATTCAACCCAAATTTATTGATTCGACACAAGGGGAGCCAAGGAATATTCTCAAGTATTAGCAGTTAACTTAATATCTGCAACAAAGTATTTAGTAGCAAAGTAGTATGGAGGTAACGGTAACGGTGGCAAAAGTAACAGCATCAGTTTCGTAGTAATTGTAACAGTGGCAACGGAAAAGTAACTAAGCAAAGATCAATATGTGAAAAGCTCGTAGGCATTGGATTAGTGATGGATAATTATGTCGGATGCGATTCCTCATGCAACAGTTATAACATAGGGTGACACAGAACTAGCTCTAGTTCATCAATGTAACGTAGGCATGTATTCCGAATATAGTCATACGTGCTTATGGAAAAGAACTTGCATGACATCTTTTGTCCTACCCTCCCGTGGCAGCGGGGTCCTATTGGAAACTAAAGGATGTCAAGGCCTCCTTTTAATAGAGTACCGGACCAAAGCATTAACACTTAGTGAATACATGAACTCCTCAAAGTACGGTCATCACCAGGAGTGGTCCCGATTATTGTCACTTCAGGGTTGCCGGATCATAACACATAGTAGGTGACTATTGACTTGCAAGATTGGATGAAGAACTCACATATATTCATGAAAACATAATAGTTTCAGATCTGAAATCATGGCACTCAGGCCCAAGTGACAAGCATTAAGCATAGCAAAGTAATAGCAACATCAAGCTCAGAACATAATGGATACTAGGGATCAAACCCTAACAAAACCAACTCGATTACATGGTAAATCTCATCCAACCCATCACCGTCCAGCAAGCCTACGATGGAATTACTCATGCGCGGCGGTGAGCATCATGAAATTGGTGATGGAGGAAGGTTGATGATGATGACGGCAACGGATTCCCCTCTCCGGAGCCCCGAACGGACTCCATATCAGCCCTCCCGAGAGAGATTAGAACGCGATGAATCCTTCTCTCTGATTTTTTTCTCCCCGAACGTGAATATATAGAGTTGGAGTTGAGTTCGGTGGAGCACCAGCGGGCCCACGAGGCAGGGGGGCACCCAGGGGGTAGGCGCGCCCCCCACCCTCATGGACAGGGTGTGGGCCCCCTGGTCTTGATTTTTGCCAGTATTTTTTATTTATTCCAAAAATATTCTCCATGAAGTTTCAGGTCATTCCGAGAACTTCTATTTCTGCACAAAAATAACACCATGACAATTCTGCTGAAAACAGCATCAGTCTGGGTTAGTTCCATTCAAATCATGCAAGTTAGAGTCCAAAACAAGGGCAAAAGTGTTTGGAAAAGTAGATGCGATGGAGACGTATCAGGTTCTTACTAGAAGCCCGTAGCAGCCACGTAAAACTTGCAACAACAAAGTAGAGGACGTCTAACTTGTTTTTGCAGGGCATGTTGTGATGTGATATGGTCAAGACATGATGTGATATACGTTATTGTTTGAGATGATCACGTTTTGTAAAAGTTATCGGCAACTGGCACGAGCCTTATGGTTGTCGCTTTATTGTATGAAATGAAAACACCATGTAATTGCTTTACTTTATCACTATGCGTTAGCGATAGTTGTAGAAGCAATTGTTGGCGAGACGACAATGACGCTACGATGGAGATCAAGGTGTCAAGCCGGTGACGATGAAAATCATGATGGTGCTTTGGAGATGGAGATCAAAGGCACAAGAATGACGATGGCCATATCATGTCACATATTTTGACTGCATGTGATGTTTATCTTTTATGCATCTTATTTTCCTTAGTACGGTGGTAGCATTATAAGATGATCCCGCACTAAAATTTCAAGGTAGAAGTGTTCTCCCTGAGTATGCACCGTTGCGACAGTTCGTCGTGCCGAGACACCACATGATGATCGGGTGTGATAAGCTCTACGTTCACATACAATGGGTGCAAGACAGTTTTGCACATGCGGAATACTCGGTTTAAACTTGACGAGCCTAGCATGTACAGACATGGCCTCGGAAAACTGGAGACCAAAAGGTCGAACGTGAATCATATAGTAGATATGATCAACATAGAGATGTTCACCATTGATGACTACTCCATCTCACATGATGATCGGACATGATTTAGTTGATTTGGATCACGTGATCGTTTAGATGACTCGAGGGATGTCTATCTAAGTGGGAGTTCTTAAGTAATATGATTAATTGAACTTTAATTTATCATGAACTTAGTTTTGATAATATTTGCAAATTATGTTGTAGATCAATAGCTCGCGATGTAGCTCCCCGTTTATTTTTGATATGTTCCTAGAGAAAAATAAGTTGAAACATGATAGTAGCAATGATGCGGAGTTGGTCCGTGATCTGAGGATTATCCTCATTGCTGCACAGAAGAATTATGTCCTTGATGCACCGCTAGGTGAGAGACCTATTGCAGGAGCAGATGTAGATGTTATGAATGTTTGACAAAGCTCAGTATGATGACTACTTGATAGTTTAGTGCACCATGCTTTTGTTGGGGAACGTAGTATTTCAAGAAAATTCCTACGATCACGCAAGATCTATCTAGGAGAAGCATAGCAACAAGCGGGGAGAGTGTGTCCACATACCCTCGTAGACCGAAAGTGGAAGCGTTAAGTAACGCGGTTGATGTAGTCGAACGTCTTCGCGATCCAACCGATCCAAGTACCGAACGTACGGCACCTCCGCATTCAGCACATGTTCAGCTCGATGACGTCCCTCAAGCTCTTCATCCAGTTGAGGCTGAGGGAGAGTTCCGTTAGCACGACGGCGTGGCGACGGTGATGATGAAGTTACCGGCGCAGGGCTTCGCCTAAGCACTACGACGATAGGTGTGTAACTGTGCAGGGGGACATCGCACACGGCTAAGAGAAACTTTCATGTGCCTTTGGGGTGCCCCCTCCCACGTATATAAAGGGGTGGAGGAGAGGAGGCCAGCCATAGGGGGCGCGCCATAGGAAGGAGTCCTACTTGGACTCCCGGTCCAAGTAGGATTCGCCCCCCCCCCCCTTTCCTATTCCAACTAGGAGAAGGAGGGAAGGGGAAGGAGGGGAGAAGGAAGGAGGGGGGCGCCGCCCCCTCCTAGTCCAATTCGGACCAGCCCATGGGGGGGCGCGCGGCCACCCCTTGAGGCCCCTCTCTCCTTTCCCCTAAAGCCCATTAAGGCCCATTACTCTCCCGCGGGGTTCCGGTAACCTCCCGGTACTCCGAAAAATACCCGAAACACTTTGGAACCATTCCGGTGTCCGAATATAACCTTCCAATATATCGATCTTTACCTCCAGACCATTTCGAGACTCCTCATCATGTCCGTGATCTCATACGGGACTCCGAACAAACTTCGGTCATCAAATCACATAACTCATAATACAAATCGTCAGCGAACGTTAAGCATGCGAACCCTACGGGTTCGAGAACTATGTAGACATGACCGAGATACATCTCCGGTCAATAACCAATAGCGGAACCTGGATGCTCATATTGGCTCCTACATATTCTACGAAGATTATTATCAGTCAAACCACATAACAACATACGTTTTTCCCTTTGTCATCGGTATGTTAGTTGCCCGAGATTCGATCGTCGGTATCATCATACGTAGTTCAATCTCGTTACCGGAAAGTCTCTTTACTCGTTCCGTAATGCATCATCCCGCTAATAACTCATTATTCACATTGCTTGCAAGGCTTATAGTGATGTGCATTATCGAGAGGGCCCAGAGATACCTCTCTGATACACGGAGTGACAAATCCTAATATCGATCTATGCCAACTCAACAAACACCATTGGAGACACCTGTAGAGCATCTTTATAATCACCCAGTTACATTGTGACATTTGATAGCACACTAAGTGTTCCTCCGGTACTCGGGAGTTGCATAATGTCATAGTCAGAGGAACATGTACAAGTCATGAAGAAAGCAATAGCAATAAACTAAACGATCATAGTGCTAAGGCTAACGGATGCGTCTTGTCCATCACATCATTCTCTAATGATGTGATCCCATTCATCAAATGACAACACATGTCCATGGCTAGGAAACTTAACCATCTTTGATTAACAAGCTAGTCAAGTAGAGGCATACTAGGGACACTCTGATTGTCTATGTATTCGCACATGTACTAAGTTTCTGGTTAATACAATTCTAGCATGGATGATAAACATTTATCATGATATAAGCAAATATATATAACAACTTTATTATTGCCTCTAGGGCATATTTCCTTTAGTCTCCCACTTGCACTAGAGTCAATAATCTGGATTACATAGTAATGATTCTAACACCCATGGAGTCTTGGTGCTGATCATGTTTTCCTCGTGGACGAGGCTTAGTCAACGGGTCTGCAACATTCAGATCCGTATGTATTTTGCAAACTTCTATGTCTCCCTACTTGACTAGATTGCGGATGGAATTGAAGCGTCTCTTGATGTGCTTGGTTCTCTTGTGAAATCTAGATTCCTTCGCCAAGGCAATTGCTCCAGTATTGTCACAAAAGATTTTCATTGGACCCGATGCACTAGGTATTACACCTAGATCATATATGAACTCCTTCATCCAGAATCCTTCATTTGCTGCTTCCGAAGCAGCTATGTATTCCGCTTCACACGTAGATCCCGCCACGACCCTTTGCTTAGAACTGCACCAACTGACAGCTCCATCATTCAATATAAATATGTATCCGGTTTGTGACTTAGAGTCATCCGGATCAGTGTCAAAGCTTGCATCGACGTAACCATTTACGACGAGCTCTTTGTCACCTCCATAAACGAGAAACACATCCTTGGTCCTTTTCAGGTATTTCAGGATGTTCTTGACCGCTGTCCAGTGATCCACTCCTAGATTACTTTGGTACCTCCCTGCTAAACTAATAGCAAGGCACACATCAGGTCTGGTACACAGCATTGCATACATGATAGAACCTATGGCTGAAGCATAGGGAATGACTTTCATTTTCTCTCTATCTTCTGAAGTGGTCGGGCATTGAGTCTGACTCAACTTCACACCTTGTAACACACGCAAGAACCCTTTCTTTGCTTGATCCATTTTGAACTTCTTCAAAACTTTGTCAAGGTATGTGCTTTGTGAAAGTCCAATTAAGCGTCTTGATCTATCTTTATAGATCTTGATGCCCAATATATAAGCAGCTTCACCGAGGTCTTTCATTGAAAAATTCTTATTCAAGTATCCTTTTATGCTATTCAGAAACTCAGTATCATTTCCAATCAATAATATGTCATCCACATATAATATCAGAAATGCTACAGAGCTCCCACTCACTTTCTTGTAAATACAGGGCTTCTCCAAAAGTCTATATAAAACAATATGCTTTGATCACACTATCAAAGCGTATATTCCAACTCCGAGAGGCTTGCACCAGTCCATAAATGGATCGCTAGAGCTTGCACACTTTGTTAGCACCTTTTGGATCGACAAAACCTTCTGGTTGCATCATATACAATTCTTCTTTAAGATATCCATTAATCCATTTGGCAAATTTCATAATCATAAAATGCTAGGCTCGTATCTACTATAGCATCACAACGGGTGAGAAGGTCTCATCGTAGTCAACTCCTTGAACTTTTCGAAAACCTTTTGCAACAAGTCGAGCTTTGTAGACAGTAACATTACCACCAGCGTCAGTCTTCTTCTTGAACATCCATTTATTCTCTATGGCTTGCCGATCATCGGGAAAGTCAACCAAAGTCCACACTTTGTTCTCATACATGGATCCCATCTCAGATTTCATGGCCTCAAGCCATTTCGTGGAATCTGGGCTCATCATCGCTTCCTCATAGTTCGTAGGTTCGTCATGGTCAAGTAACATGACCTCCAGAGCAGGATTACCATACCACTCTGGTGTGGATCCTACTCTGGTTGACCTACGAGGTTCAGTAGCAACTTGATCTGAAGTTTCATGATCATCATCAATGCTTCCTCACTAATTGGTGTAGGAATCAGTGGAACTGATTTCTGTGATAAACTACTTTCCAATAAGGGAGCAGGTACAATTAACTCGTCAAGTTCTACTTTCCTCCCACTCACTTCTTTCGAGAGAAACTCCTTCTCTAGAAAGGATCCATTCTTAGCAACGAATATCTTGCCTTTGGATCTGTGATAGAAGGTGTACCCAACAGTCTCCTTTGGGTATCCTATGAAGACACATTTCTCTGATTTGGGTTCGAGCTTATCAGGTTGAAGCTTTTTCACATAAGCATCGCGGCCCCAAACTTGGGTTTCTTGCCAAACCATAGTTCATATGGTGTTGTCTCAACGGATTTAGATGGTGCCCTATTTAACGTGAATGCAGCCGTATCTAAAGCATAACCCCAAAACGATAGCGGTAAATCAGTAAGAGACATCATAGATCGCACCATATCTAATAAAGTGCGATTACGACGTTTGGACACACCATTACGCTATGGTGTTCCGGGTGGCGTGAGTTGTGAAACTATTCCGCATTGTTTCAAATGAAGACCAAACTCGTAACTCAAATATTCACCTCCACGATCAGATCGTAGAAACCATATCACTCTGAAATTCGTTGAACTTTTCAAATGTTTCGGACTTATGTTTCATTAAGTAGATATACCCATATCTGCTCAAACCATATGTGAAGGTCAGAAAATAATGATACCCACCGCGAGTCTCAACACTCATCGGACCGCATACATCAGTATGTACTATTTCCAACAAGTCTGTTGCTCGCTCCATTGTTCCGGAGAACGGAGTCTTAGTCATCTTGTCCATGAGGCATGGTTCAGAAGCATCAAGTGATTCCAAAAGCCCATCAGCATGGAGTTTCTTCATGCGCTTTACACCAATATGACCTAAACGGCAGTGCCACAAATAAGTTGCACTATCATTATTAACCTTGCATATTTTGGCTTCAATATTATGAATATGTTTGTCACTACTATCGAGATTCAACAAAAATAGACCACTCATCAAGGGTGCATGACCATAAAAGATATTACTCATATAAATAGAACAACCATTATTCTCTAATTTAAATGAATAACCGGCTCGCATCAAGCAAGATCCAGATATAATGTTCATGCTTAACGCTGGCACCAAATAACAATTATTCAGGTCTAAAACTAATCCCGATGGTAGATGTAGAGGTAGCGTGCCGACGGCGATCACATCGACTTTGGAACCATTTCCCACGCGCATCGTCACCTCGTCCTTAGCCAATCTTCGCTTAATCCGTAGCCCCTGTTTCGAGTTGCAAATATGAGCAACAGAACCAGTATCAAATACCCATGCGCTACTACGAGCATTAGTAAGGTACACATCAATAACATGTATATCAAATATACCTTTCACTTTGCCATCCTTCTTATCCCCCAAATACTTGGGGCAGTTCCGCTTCCAGTGACCAGTCCCTTTGCAGTAGAAGCACTCAGTCTCAGGCTTAGGTCCAGACTTGGGTTTCTTCACTTGAGCAGCAACTTGCTTGCCGTTCTTCTTGAAGTTCCCCTTCTCCCCTTTGCCCTTCTTCTTGAAACTAGTGGTCTTGTTAACCATCAACACTTGATGCTCCTTTTTGATTTCTATCTCCGCAGCCTTAAGCATCGCGAAGAGCTTGGGAATTTTCTTATCCATATCTTGCATATTATAGTTCATCACGAAGCTTTTGTAGCTTGGTGGCAGTGATTGAAGAACTCTGTCCATGACACTATCATCGGGAAGATTAACTCCCAGTTGAGTCAAGTGGTTGTGGTACATTCTTAGTATATGTTCACTGACAGAACTATTATCCTCCATCTTGCAGCTGTAGAACTTATTGGAGACTTCATATCTCTCAATCTGGGCATTTGCTTGAAATTTTAACTTCAACTCCTGGAACATCTCATATGCTCCATGACGTTCAAAACGTCGTTGAAGTCCCGGTTCTAAGCCGTAAAGCATGTCACACTGAACTATCGAGTAGTCATCAACACGTGACTGCCAGGCATTCACAATGTCTGCAGTTGCTGGCGCGGGTGGTACACCTAGCGGTGCTTCCAGGATGTAATTCTTCTGTGCAGCAATGAGGATAATCCGCAAGTTACGGACCCAGTCCATGTAGTTGCTACCATCATCTTTCAACTTAGCTTTCTCTAGGAATGCATTAAAATTCAAAGGAACAGTAGCACGGGCCATTGATCTACAACAACATAGACATGCAACATACTATCAGGTACTAAGTTCATCGTAAGTTAAAGTTCAATTAATCGTATTACTTAAGAACTCCCACTTAGATAGACATCCCTCTAGTCATCTAAATGATCACGTGATCCAAATCAACTAAACCATGTCTGATCATCATGTGAGATGGAGTAGCTTTCAATGGTGAACATCACTATGTTGATCATATCTACTATATGATTCACGCTCGACCTTTCGGTCTCAATGTTCTGAGGCCATATCTGCATATGCTAGGCTCGTCAAGTTTAACCCGAGTATTCTGCATGTGCAAAACTGGCTTGCACCCATTGTATGTGAACGTAGAGCTTATCACACCCGGTCATCACATGGTGTCTCGGCACGACGAACTTTCGCAACGGTGCATACTCAGGGAGAACACTTATACCTTGAAATTTAGTGAGAGATCATCTTATAATGCTACCGCCGTACTAAGCAAAATAAGATGCATAAATGATAAACATCACATGCAATCAAAATAAGTGATATGATATGGCCATCATCATCTTGTGCCTTTGATCTCCATCTCCAGAGCACCGTCATGATCACCATCGTCACCGGCTTGACAGCTTGATCTCCATCGTAGCATCGTTGTCGTCTCGCCAACTATTGCTTCTACGACTATCGCTACCGCTTAGTGATAAAGTAAAGCAATTACATGCCGATTGCGTTTCATACAATAAAGCGACAACCATAAGGCTCCTGCCAGTTGCCGATAACTTTTACAAAACATGATCATCTCATACAACAATTTATATATCATCACGTCTTGACCATATCACATCACAGCAAGCCCTGCAAAAACAAGTTAGACGTCTTCTACTTTGTTGTTGCAAGTTTTACGTGGCTGCTACGGGCTTCTAGCAAGAACCGTTCTTACCTACGCATCAAAACCACAACGATTTTTGGTCAAGTGTGATGTTTTAACCTTCAACAAGGACCGTGCGTAGTCACACTCGATTCCACTAAAGTTGGAGAAACAGACACCCGCTAGCCACCTATGTGCGAAGCACGTCGGTAGAACCAGTCTCATGAACGCGGTCATGTAAAGTCGGTCCGGCCCGCGTCATCCAACAATACCGCCGAATCAAAGTAAGACGTTGCTGGTAAGCAGTATGACTATTATCGCCCACAACTCATTGTGTTCTACTCGTGCATATAACATCTACGCATAAACCTGGCTCGGATGCCACTGTTGGGGAACGAAGTATTTCAAAAAAAATCCTACGATCACGCAAGATCTGTCTAGGAGAAGCATAGCAACGAGCGGGGAGAGTGTGTCCACGTACCCTCGTAGACCGAAAGCGGAAGCGTTAAATAACACGGTTGATGTAGTCGAACGTCTTCACGATCCAACCGATCCAAGTACCGAACGTACGGCACCTCCGCGTTCAGCACACGTTCAGCTCGATGACGTCCCTCGACCTCTTGATCCAATTGAGGCCGAGGGAGAGTTCCGTAAGCACGACAGCGTGGCGACGGTGATGATGAAGTTACCGGCGCAGGGCTTCGCCTAAGCACTACGACGATACGACTGAGGTGTGTAACTGTGGAGGGGGGCACCGCACACGGCTAAGAGAAACTTTGGTGTGCCTCTGGGGTGCCCCCCTCCCATGTATATAAATGGGGGAGGAGAGGAGGCCGGCCATAGGGGGTGTGCCATAGGGAGGAGTCCTACTTGGACTCCCAGTCCAAGTAGGATTCGCCCCCCCCCCTTCCTATTCCAACTAGGAGAAGGAAGGAAGGGGAAGGAGGGGGGCGCCGCTGAGGGAGTCCTGGACTAAGGGGTCCTCGGGCATCCGGCCTGTTGGACATTGGCCGGACTAATGGGTTGTGAAGATACAAGACCGAAGACTCTCTCCCGTGTCCGGATGGGACTCTCCTTGGCGTGCAAGGCAAGCTTGGCGATCAAATATGAAGATTCCTTTCTCTGTAACCGACTTTGTACAACCTTAGTCCCCTCCGGTGTCTATATAAACCGGAGGGTTTAGTCCGGAAACGGATATAGTCATACAGGCTATACTTCTAGGGTTTTAGCCATTACGATCTCGTGGTAGATCAACTATTGTAATATTCATATTCATCAAGATCAATCAAGCAGGAAGTAGGATATTACCTCCATAGAGAGGGCCCGAACCTGGGTAAACATTGTGTCCCCTGTTTGCTGTTACCATCGACCTTAGACGCGTAGTTCGGGACCACCTACCCGAGATCCGCCGGTTTTGACACCGACATTGGTGCTTTCATTGAGAGTTACACCGCGCCGTCCTCAAAGGGTTTGATGGCTCCTTCAATCGCCAACAAAGATGATGTCCATGGGGAGACTTTCCTCCCCGGACAGATCTTCGTGTTCGGTGGCTTCGCACTGTAGGGCAACTCGCTTGGCCGTCTGGAGAAGATCGATAGCTACGCCCCTGGCCGTCAGGTCAGATTCTGGAGCTTGAACTACGTCACGGATATCCGCGGAGACTTGATCTTCGACGGATTTGAGACCACGGCAGTCGCTCCCTGTCGCCACGATGAACGTGACTTAAATCTGTCATCGGGCCATGCCGAGGAAATTGCACCTGCAACCGCTCTGGCCTTAGATCTGGAGCACATCGCGCCATCCGAGGACGGGAAGCTCAACCCCGCCACGGAAGCCGCAGATTCCGCAGCGTTGGAGCCACACACAAACCTAACCTCGGGTGATGTATGTGTCACCGGAACCTCAGACTCATTTCCGGCTATAAGTTCCGGGCCATGTGCGTCCGCGTGTGTCGAGCAGGATCGGTCATCGATCGCCGAATTCAGCGCCGCGGACATCTTCCGGCACTCACCTTTGGGCGATGTGCTGAACTCTTTAAAGAATCTATCCCTAGCGGGGGACTCTCAGCCGAATTATATCCGGTTTGAGCTGGAGGCTGATGATGGAGAATTTCGTTTCCCACCCACCGCCCACTTCATAGCCATTGTCGAAGACCTAACCGACACGCTTGATTATGACTCCGAAGACATCGACGGTATGAACGACATTGCCGAAGAAGAGGAGGCCCAAAACCCGCCGTTCACCGGACGATGGACGGCCACTTCCTCATATGACGTATACATGGTGGATGCACCAAAAGATAATAGCGGTGATGACAAGGAAAAACCAGTTGAGGATGACCCTCCTAAGATACAACCAAAGTGTCGGCGTCAGCGGCGCCGCTCTAAATCGCACCGCAGCAAAGACAGCAACACCAGCACAGGAGACGATAACACTTCGGACGGCGCCGAAGACACAGAAGACCCTGACGAACAAATTGCCGAACAGGACAATCGGGAAGATGGGCAAGTTAGCCCTGATGAACAGGCCATAGACGAAGACTCGAAGGATGGTAGTTATCATCCGCTCTCCGAGGAGGAGGTGAGCCTTGGCAACGAGGATTTTATCGTTCCTGAGGAACCTCTCGAGCAGGAGCGCTTCAAGCGCCAGCTAATAGCCACCGCAAGGAGCCTAAAAAATAAGCAGCAGCAGCTTCAAGCTGATCAAGATCTGCTCAACGACAGATGGACTGATGTCCTAGCAGCCGAAGAATACGTCCTTAAGCGCCCAGCCAAAAGTTACCCGAAGCGCAAATTTCTACCTCAGTTCGATGATGAGGCACCAGAGCCCATACCATCATCGCACAATGCGGCTGACCGACCACCACGTGGTCAGGATAAAGCGGCAACTCAAGCCGAACACCAGCCCGCCCCACCTCGCCGTAAAGGCAGAGATAAAGCAGCTCGGGGTTATACATATGACCTTCGGCAGGACCTGGATAGTAGAGCAGGAAACACCAGATCGATCTACGGATCGCGAGGACGTGCCCCGACACGTGACGATGGCTATCTATTCGGACGTGACAAGCCTAGTCACGCCCGGGCCAAAAACCGCAAACGGACTCCATCGGAGCTACGTCGCGACGTGGCCCGATATAGAGGCACTGCAAACCCTCTTTGCTTCACTGACGAAGTAATGGATCATGAATTCCCAGAAGGGTTCAAACCCGTAAATATCGAATCATACGATGGAACAACTGACCCCGCGGTTTGGATCGAGGATTTTATTCTCCACATCCATATGGCCCGCGGAGATGACCTTCACGCCATCAAATACCTCCCACTCAAACTCAAAGGGCCAGCTCGGCACTGGTTAAACAGTTTGCCAACAAATTCTATTGGCAGCTGGGAGGACTTGGAAGAAGCCTTCCTTGACAACTTCCAAGGTACATATATCCGGCCACCAGATGCCGATGACTTAAGTCACATAGTTCAACAGCCTGGAGTGTCAGCCAGGAAATTCTGGACTAGGTTCCTAACTAAAAAGAACCAGATCATCAACTGTCCGGATGCCAAAGCCCTAGTGGCCTTTAAACATAGCATCCGCGATGAATGGCTCGCCCGCCACCTCGGTCAGGAAAAGCCGAAGTCCATGGCAGCCCTCACGGCACTCATGACCCGCTTTTGTGCGGGTGAGGATAATTGGTTGGCCCGTAGTAAAAACACAGCAAGAACGGGCACCTCCGAGGTCAAAAATAGAAACGGCAAGCTCCGACGCAATAGACACAAATGCCGAAACAATGGTGACAACACCGATGACACGATAGTCAACGCTAGATTCAGTGACTCCAAGTACGGTCAGCAGAAGAAGCCATATAAAAGAAACAGCTTGGGGCAATCTAGCTTGGACCGCATACTCGACCGTCCGTGCTAGATCCATGGCACCCCAGACAAACCAGCCAATCATACCAACAGAGATTGTTGGGTTTTTAAACAGGCCGGCAAGTTTAACGCCGAGAGCAAGGAAAAGGGATCACAAAGCGAGGACGATGACGAGGAGCCCCGGCAACTGAACATAGGAGGACAGAAGAAGTTTCCCCCTCAGGTCAAAACGGTGAACATGATATATGCTACACACATCCCCAAGAGGGAGCGCAAGCGCGCGCTCAGGGACGTCTATGCGATAGAGCCAGTCGCCCCAAAATTCAATCCATGGTCATCATGCCCGATCACTTTTGATCGACGGGATCATCTGACCAGTATCCGTCATGGCGGTTCAGCCGCACTGGTCCTCGACCCAATCATCGATGGATTCCACCTGACGCGAGTACTCATGGACGGTGGCAGCAGCCTCAATCTACTCTATCAGGATACAGTGCGCAAAATGGGCATTAACCCATCACTGATCAAGCCCACAAAGACTACCTTTAAAGGAGTCATACCAGATGTAGAGGCCCGCTGCACGGGCTCCATCACACTCGAGGTGGTCTTCGGATCTTCGGATAACTTCCGAAGCGAAGAGTTGATCTTTGATATCGTCCCCTTTCGCAGCGGCTATCACAAACTGCTGGGACGAACGGCATTTGCTCGATTTAACGCGGTGCCACATTATGCTTATCTCAAGCTCAAGATGCCCGGGCCACGCAGTGTCATAACAGTTAATGGAAACACAGAACGCTCCCTCCGTACCGAGGAGCACACCGCTGCCTTAGCAGTAGAAGTACAGAGCGGCCTTCTCAAGCAGAACCTCAATTCAGCGGCCGAACTCCCGGACACTGTCAAGAGAGTCTGGACTATTCTGCAGCAGGATAGCTCAGCTCATCGAGAGCTCGATTAGCAATTTGGCCTCCGTCCCAATCCCGATCAAGTGGCGGCATTCGCACCGCGCGTACATAACTACGCACTCAAAATACCACGGGCATAGACGGAGGCATACCTACCTTGTGATCCACAATACGGATCGACCGCTCCCGGACACATATACTTTCACTGTTTCTTTTTTTCCTTTTCAGGTTTCTTTCCCCAGGCCTCCTCTTATGGCCTGACCCGCGGTCCTTTCGAAGGATAAATACACCAAGATGGCAAGAAGCACAGATGTACAGGGGAATTTCTAGGTGGTTTCTTTAACGATTACTCTACCTATTTACAGGACCCACACGTAGCTCTCCCTAGGTTGTGGCATGTCAAATAGCCTGTTGCTTATCGCACTACTTGTATCAATGCGCTTTGATGTATTAATCAAACTATAATGGAAATAGTTTGCGGCCCATATTTTAGGGCCCCGGCTCATTACCTTTGCTCCCTTTCTGTTTTCCTTTTTCTATTGATAACCTTATCAGATAGCACCCGTACACTTTGGTACGTTTCATATTTGCCAGGGGCTTCATAGCGCCCCGCACTACGGCAACAAAGTCCGAACACTTCTTACAGTATAGTTTGGCACCCCGAATTTAGTACAATATGCATTGGCTCGGAATCATGTCTTTCGTCAATAGTTGGGTTGCCCGGCTCCTATGCTTGCTACCTTACGTTCCGCTATATCGGCTAAGGTAGTAAAGGGAGAACTATAGCGATTGTGCCCTGGTTTACCCGATGGAGCACCTCAGTAGAGAAAGCAGAAAACTGACTGTCATGATGCGGCGAGAGCCGGTCGGCTCTTCGGAGGTCTCAAACCCTTAGATATTTTTTCCGCATTACACAAGGGATCGGTACTTGCCCGATCAGGTGTTTACAGCCTCCTGGTTTGGATACCAGGGGCTGCACCTAAATTTTTATCGTCAGACTCCTATGGCTAAGTGAGGGTGTTCAAGCCGAATAGTCTGATTGCCTGGTTCGTTGCGCTAAACACCTCCTTCAAGGACCAAATAATTGGATCAAGAGTGTTTAGATTACATCCTGAACACCCCCGTACTACCTACATGGGGGCAGAAGCCGACGACTAGCCAACTCTCAGATTTCACACAACACGGCCGCACAGGAGGTGAAAATATTTTAAACAAGCATTATATGACATAACAACTTTGTTTCATCATACAAGACAAGGACAACATGAATGTATTCATTCAAAGATGATGTCCTGCCCACATTGTGTCGCCACAATGCGAGCCCCTCCAGGACGTCTCCAAAATACCGCTCGGGCATGCGGTGGTCCTTGCCTTCGGGCGGCCCCTCGGTCACAAGCTTCCATCTTCGCCCACCACACCTTGACGCGGGCAAAGGCCATGCGCGCACCCTCGATGCAGGTCGTCCGCTTGACGACGGCCAGCCGAGGACAGGCGCTCACCAGCCGCTTCACGAGCCCGAAGTAGCTGCTGGGTATAGCTTCGGCAGGCCACAGCCGGATTATCAAATCCTTCATGGCTAGCTCGGCCACCCTATGCAGCTCGACCAGCTGTTTCAGCTGATCGCTAAAGGGCACTGGATGTTCTGGCGCAAGATATTGTGACCAGAACAACTTCTTTGTTGAGGTCCCTTCTTCGGCTCGGAAGAACTTCGCAGCGTCAGATACACTGCGCGGCATGTCCGCAAACACCCCTGGAGAACTCCGAATCCGGGTTAGTAAGAAATACTTCTTCTTCACATACTTGCTTTGCATACTAAACGCCTTACCCGTCGCGATCTTCTTGGCCTCCTGGATCTCCTGGAGGGCACCCTGGGCTTCAACCCGGGCCTTTTCCGCGCTTTGGCGAGCCTTGGCGAGTTCGGTCTCTTGAGCCGAAACATCGCACTCCAAGGCATCGCACTTCTTCACGGCATCCTGGAGCTCTTGCTGGACCTCGTTAAGCCTGGCCTTGAGCTTCTTGCGGGCGGCTTGCTCCTTGGCAGCCTTCTTCTCGGCTTCGGTCAGGGCCTTTTTAAGGGCCTCGACCTCAGTCGTCGCTCCTACACATATCATGACACTACGGTCAATACACATCATTTATTCTTTCCGAATATATAGCAAGTCATTGCATACCTTGCTGGTCTTCCAGCTGCTTCCTCGCTTGGCTGAGCTCTCCCTCGGCCCGCTCCAGTCTCTGCTTTAGTCCGGAGACTTCGGCAGTGTGCGAGGTCGCGGCCAGCAACGACACCTGCTTATTCATATAAGACACATTTAGTTAGTTTCCTGCGAAAATTAATTGATCCTCTGTCCGGCTTTTCTTTCCGAACACCGGACAGTGTCTCAGGGGCTACTGTCTATATTGGGACTTTTCTCTTTCGTGTCGCTTACCTCAAAACCTGTCAGCAGGCTGCTGTAGGCTTCGGTCAGTCTGCTCTTGACGGACTGAACCTTTTCAATCACCGTACCCATAAGGATACAGTGCTCATCCACAATGGAAGCGCCTCGTAGCGCTTCCAGCAGATTATTCGGCGCCTCTGGTCGGACAGAGGTCACCGGCGGGACAGGCACACCTCCTTCTCTTGAAGGAGGCTGCTTACCGGATTCTGGAGCTGTTTGGGTCTCCGCGTGTTCAGTTGGGGTCCGAACTGCACACGGCCCTTATCGCTAGTATCCATGGGGATCCGCTCCCCCAGGTGTTCGGCGATCGAGGTTTCGCCCTCCGGCACCACCCTGACAGCCTCCTGAACCTCTCCCTGGCCTGGGTAGGTCCTTTGGGACAGCACCTCGTCGTCACCCTTGGCCTTGGGAGAGTAAGCGGCCGGCGGTGACTCACTGGCCATCGCCTTTGAATCCAACGAACCTCTTGATGAGGATCGCTGGGAGCTGTCGTGGGCCGGACTACAATAACATGATTAACCATATTAATACCATAAAAAGGAGAGGCCGGATACATGGATGCATCTGGGCTTTTTTAGTACTTACGATGTGGCCAGGGGCTTGCTTTGGGGGGGTCGCTCCGGGCTGCTGTCAACGTCCCACGCGGAGTGATCCGCGAGGGGGCCCTTCCCCCTCATGGGCGCCTCCGCCTCCAGATTTGTGGAGGCTGCCCTCTTATTCCTTCCCCCATCAGGGGGAGGGTTGTTTTCCTCCTCCTCCTCGTCATCCTCGGCGGCGGAGGAATGGGTCTCGTCGTCTTCGGACGTCATGTCCGAAGCACCCTTGCGACGGGAGCTATTTTTGGCCCCCTTGGCCTTCTTCTTGGCCTTCTTCTCCAGCGGCTGATAGGGCACCGAGACAAGCATCTTCGCCAGGAGCGGGGTGACTGGTTCTTCGGGCAGTGGAGCCAGACGTGAATCTGCTCCGCTTTCTCTGTCAATACCTGAAAGAATAAATTAGTAAAGTCTAGTTACCCTCCTTGAACAAGCAAATAGAGAGTACACCTTGAGACGTGACGGACTTACCACATTAGTGGGATGGGCAAGATCTTGCCCGCGGTCTGAGTCTAGGGCCGGCGGCTTCTCGTTGCCCTTGAAGAGCAACTTCCAGGCATCTTCATGAGTAGTTCCGAAGAGCCTCACCAAGGTTTGGTGCTTCTCCGAATCGAATTCCCATAAAGGGGAAGTTCGGCTTTGGCAGGGGAGGATCTGGCGAACTAGCATCACCTGGATCACGTCGACGAGCTTGATGTTTTTGTCCACCATGCTTTGGATGCGCGTCTGCAGCGCTATCAACTCATCCGATGAAGACCAATTTGGGCCCTTCTCCATCCAGGAGATAAGCCGCATAGGAGCTCCGGACTTGAATTCGGAGGTCGCGGCCCGGGTGGAGTCTGCTACCTCTTGAGCACTGCGTTGGTTTTCCCTTGAAGAGGAAAGGATGATGCAGTAAAGCAGCATAAGTATTTCCCTCAGTTTTAGAGAACCAAGGTATCAATCCAGTAGGAGGCCATGCACGAGTCCCTCGCACCTACACAAACAAATAAAATCCTCGCAACCAACGCAATAAAGGGGTTGTCAATCCCTTCACGGTCACTTACGAAAGTGAGATCTGATAGATATGATAAGATAATATTTTTGGTATTTTTTATAATAAAGATGCAAAGTAAAATAAAAGGCAATGAAAATAGCTAAGTGTTGGCAGATTAATATGATGGAAAATAGACCCGGGGCCATAGGTTTCACTAGTGGCTTCTCTCGAGAGCATAAGTATTACGGTGGGTAAACAAATTACTGTTGAGAAATTGACAGAATTGAGCATAGTTATGAGAATATCTAGGTATGATCATGTATGTAGGCATCACGTCCGCGACAAGTAGACCGACTCCTGCCTGCATCTACTACTATTACTCCACACATCGACCGCTATCCAGCATGCATCTAGAGTATTAAGTTCAAAATAACAGAGTAACGCTTTAAGTAAGATGACATGATGTAGAGGGATAAACTCATGCAATATGATATAAACCCCATCTTGTTATCCTCGATGGCAACAATACAATATGTGCCTTGCTGCCCCTACTGTCACTAGGAAAGGACACCGCAAGATTGAACCCAAAGCTAAGCACTTCTCCCATTGCAAGAAAGATCAATCTAGTAGGCCAAACCAAACTCATAATTCGAAGAGACTTGCAAAGATAACCAATCATACATAAAAGAATTCAGAGAAGATTCAAATATTGTTCATAGATAAACTTGATCATAAACCCACAATTCATCGGTCTCAACAAACACACCGCAAAAGAAGATTACATCGAATAGATCTTCACAAGAGAGGGGGAGAACATTGTATTGAGATCCAAAGAGAGAGAAGAAGCCATCTAGCTAATAACTATGGACCCAAAGGTCTGAGGTAAACTACTCACACATCATCGGAGAGGCTATGGTGTTGATGTAGAAGCCCTCCGTGATCGATGCCCCCTCCGGCGGAGCTCCGGAAAAGGCCCCAAGATGGGACCTCACGGGTACAGAAGGTTGCGGCGGTGGAATTAGGTTTTTGGCTTCGTATCTGGTAGTTTGGGGTTACTTAGGTATGTATAGGAGGAAGTACATCGGTGGAGCAACGTGGGCCCCATGAGGGTGGAGGGCGCACCTGGGGGGGGGGGGGGGGGGTAGGCGCGCCCCCCTACCTCGTGCCTTCCTGGTAGCTTCCTTGACGTAGGGTCCAAGTCCTCTGGATCACGTTCATTCCAAAAATCACGTTCCCGAAGGTTTCATTCCGTTTGGACTCTGTTTGATATTCTTTTTCTGCGAAACTCTGAAATAGGCAAAAAAACAGCAATTCTGGGCTGGGCCTCCGGTTAATAGGTTAGTCCCAAAAATAATATAAAAGTGTATAATAAAGCCCAATAATGTCCAAAACAGAATATAATATAGCATGGAACAATAAAAAATTATAGATACGTTGGAGACGTATCAAGCATCCCCAAGCTTAATTCCTGCTCGTCCTCGAGTAGGTAAATGATAAAACAGAATTTTTTATGTGGAATGCTACTTAGCATAATTTCAATGTAATTCTTCTTATTGTGGCACGAATGTTCATATTTAATATGATTCAAGATAAAAGTTTAATGTTGACATAAAAACAATAATACTTCAAGCATGCTAACCAAGAAATTATGTCTTATCAAAATAACATACCCAAAGCAAGTTATCCCTACAAAATCATATAGTCCGGCTATGCTCCATCTTCCCCACACAAAATATTCATATCATGTACAACCCCGGTTTTAGCCAAGCAATTGGTTCATACTTTTTAACGCGCTTCAGCCTTTTCAACTCTTATGCAATACATGAGCGCAAGCCATGGATATAGCACTATGGTGGAAATAGGTATAATGGTAGGGGTTATGTGGGAAGACAAAAAAGGAGAAAGTCTCACATCAACGAGGCTAATCAACAGGCTATGGAGATGCCCATCAATTGATGTCAATGCAAGGAGTAGGGATGGCCATGCAACGGATGCACTAGAGCTATAAGTGTATGAAAGCTCAAACAAAAGAAACTAAGTGGGTGTGTATCCAACTTGCTTGCTCACGAAGACCTCGGGCATTTGAGGAAGCCCGTCATTGGAATATACAAGCCAAGTTCTATAATGAAATTTCCCACTAGTATATGAAAGGACAAAACGAGAGACTCTCTATCATGAAGATCACGGTGCTACTTTGAAGCACAAGTGTGGTAAAAGGATAGTAACATTGTCCCTTCTCTCTTTTTCTCTCATCTTCTTTTGGGCCTTTTCACTTTTTTTATGGCCTCTTCTTTTTAGTCCGGAGTCTCATCCCGACTTGTGGGGGAATCATAGTCTCCATCATCCTTTCCTCACTTGGGACAATGCTCTAATAATGATGATCATCACACTTTTATTTACTTACAACTCATGAATTACAACTCAATACTTAGAACAAAATATGACTCTATGTGGATGCCTCCGGTGGTGTACCGGGAGATGCAATGAATCAAGAGCGACATGTATGAAAGAATTATGAATGGTGGCTTTGCCACAAATACAATGTCAACTACATGATCATGCAAGGCAATATGACAATGATGGAGCGTGTCATGATAAACGAAACGATAGAAAGTTGCATGGAAATATATCTCGGAATGGCTATAGAAATGTCATAATAGGTAGGTATGGTAGCTGTTTTGAGGAAGATATAAGGAGGTTTATGTGTGATAGAGCGTATCATATCACGGGGTTTGGATGCACCGGCGAAGTTTGCACCAACTCTCAAGGTGAGAAAGGGCAATGCACGGTACCGAAGAGGCTAGAAAATTGCGGAAAGGTAAGTGTGCGTAGAATCCATGGACTCACATTAGTCATAAAGAACTCATATACTTATTGCAAAAATTTATTAGCCCTCGAAGCAAAGTACTACTACGCATGCTCCTAGGGGAAGGGTTGGTAGGAGTTAACCATCGTGCGATCCCAACCGCCACACAAAGGATGAAGATCAATAAATACCTCATGCTCCGACTTCGTTACACAACGGTTCACCATACGTGCATGCTACGGGAATCACAAACTCCAACACAAGTATTTTTCAATTCCACAATTACTCAACTAGCACAACTATGATATTACCACCTTTATATCACAAAACAATTATCAAGCATCAAATTTCTCATGATATTATAATTAAAGAAAATTGCCATGCTGTTTTAAGACTCTCAAAATAATATAAGTGAAGCATGAGAGATCAATAGTCTCTATAAAACAAATCCACCGCCGTGCTCTAAAAGATATAAGTGAAGCACTAGAGCAAAAACTATATAACTCAAAAGATATAAGTGAAGCACATAGAGTATTCTAACAATTTCCGAATCATGTGTATCTCTCTCAAAAGGTGTGTACAGCAAGGATGATTGTGGCAAACTAACAAATAAAGACTCAAATAATACAAGACGCTCCAAGCAAAACACATATCATGTGGTGAATAAAAATATAGCTCCAAGTAAAGTTACCGATGGAAGTAGACGAAAAGAGGGGATGCCTTCCGGGGCATCCCCAAGCTTTGGCTTTTAGGTGTCCTTAGATTATCTTGGGGTGCCATGGGCATCCCCAAGCTTAGGCTCTTGCCACTCCTTGCTCCATAATCCATCAAATCTTTTACCCAAAACTTGAAAACTTCACAACACAACACTTAACAGGAAATCTCGTGAGCTCCGTTAGCAAAAGAAAACAAAACACCACTTCAAGGTACTGTAATGAACTCATTCTTTATTTATATTGGTGTTAAACCTACTGTATTCCAACTTCTCTATGGTTTATAAACTATTTTACTAGCCATAGATTCATCAAAATAAGCAAACAACACACAAAAACAGAATCTGTCAAAAACAGAACAGTCTGTAGTAATCTGTAACTAACGCGAACTTCTGGAACTCAAAAAATTCAGCCAAAATAGGAAGACCTAGAAAATTTGTTTATTGATTAGCAGCAATTGGAATCAATATTTTATCACGTTCTGGTGATTTTTAACAATTAATTTCGTGAACAGAAAGTTTCTGGAATTTTCAGCAAGATCAAATAACCATCATCCAAGAAGATCCTATAGGTTAAACTTGGCACAAACACTAATTAAAACATAAAAACCAATCTAAACAGAGGCTAGATCAAACATTTATTCCTAAACAGAAGCAAAAAGTAGAAAAAAACTAAAAAAATTGGGTTGCCTCCCAACAAGCGCTATCGTTTAACGCTCCTAGCTAGGCATAAAAGCAAGGATAGATCTAGGTATTTCCATCTTTGGTAGGCAATCCATAAGTGGCCCTCATAATAGATTCATAAGGTAATTTTATTTTCTTTCTAGGGAAGTGTTCCATGCCTTTCCTTAATGGAAATTGGAATCTAATATTCCCTTCCTTCATATCAATAATTGCACCAATCGTTCTAAGAAAGGTCTACCAAGAATAATAGGACATGAAGGATTGCAATCTATATCAAGAACAATAAAATCTACGGGCACATAATTCCTATTTGCAATAATAAGAACATCATTCATTCTTCCCATAGGTTTCTTAATGGTGGAATCCGCAAGATGCAATTCAGTCCCATCATTATCAAGATTCATATTGCAAAACAAAGATTTCATAGGGGACACATCAATAACTTTTAGATCTTCATATTTATTTTCATAGAAACTAGAAGAACACACTTTCACAAAACAATCTTTCTTAGCACGCATCCTAGCGGTTCTTTCTTTGCACTCATCAATGGAAATTCTCATGGTCTTGAGAGACTCATTGATATCATGCTTAGGAGGAATAGATCTAAGTTTTAAAGAATCAACATCAAGAGAAATTCTATCGACGTTCCTAGCTAATTCATCAACCTTAAGCAATTTTTCTTCAAGCAAAGCATTGAAATTCTTTTGCGAATTCATAAACTCCTTAACACTAGTATCAAATTCAGAGGGCATCTTATTAAAATTTCCATAAGAATTGTTGTAGGAATTAACATAATTATTAGAGGAATTACTAGGATACGGCCTAGGATTAAAGTTTGCTCTATAGGCGTTGTTACCAAAATTATTCCTACCAACAAAATTCACATCCATAGATTCATTATTATTCTCAATCAAAGTAGACAAAGGCATATCATTAGGATCAGAAGAAAAACTTTTATTAGCAAATAATTTCATAAGTTCATCCATCTTTCCACTCAAAACATTAATTTCTTCTATCTCATGCACTTTCTTATTAGTAGATCTTTCAGTGTGCCATTGAGAATAATTAACCATAATATTATCTAGGAGTTTAGTAGCTTCTCCTAAATTGATTTCCATAAAAGTGCCTCCCGCGGCCGAATCTAAAAGATTTCTAGAAGCAAAATTCAATCCAACATAAAAAATTTGTATAATCATCCACAAATTCAAACCATGTGTAGGGCAGTTACGTATCATTAATTTCATCCTCTCCCAAGATTGTGCAACATGTTCATGATCAACTTGCTTAAAATTCATGATATCGTTTCTAAGAGAGATGATCTTAGCGGGAGGAAAATACTTAGAGATAAAAGCATCTTTGCACTTATTCCAAGAATCAATACTATTTTTTGGCAAAGACGAAAACCAAGCTTTAGCACGATCTCTAAGCGAAAAAGGAAATAGCTTCAATTTAACAATATCATTGCCCACATCTTTCTTATTTTGCATATCACACAAATCAACGAAGCTATTTAGATGGGTAGCGGCATCTTCACTAGGAATGCCGGCGAATTGATCTTTCATGACAAGATTCAACAAAGTAGCATTAATTTCACAAGATTCAGTATCGGTAAGAGGAGCAATCGGAGTGCTAAGGAAATCATTGTTGTTGGTATTGGTAAAGTCACACAATTTGGTATTATCTTGAGCCATCGTGACAGGCAAGCAATCCAACACACGAGCAAACAAGAAGCAAGCAAAAAAGAGGCGAACGGAAAAGAGAGGGCGATAAAACGGCAAGGGTGAAGTGGGGGAGAGGAAAACGAGAGGCAAATGGCAAATAATGTACTGTGGGAGATAAGGGTTTGTGATGGGTACTTGGTATGTTGACTTTTGCGTAGACTCCCCGGCAACGGCGCCAGAAATCCATCTTGCTACCTCTTGAGCACTGCGTTAGTTTTCCCTTGAAGAGGAAAGGGTGATGCAGTAAAGCAGCGCAAGTATTTCCCTCGGTTTTTGAGAACCAAGGTATCAATCTAGTAGGAGGCCACGCACGAGTCCCTCTCACCTACACAAACAAATAAAATCCTCGCAACCAACGCTATAAAGGGGTTGTCAATCCCTTCATGGTCACTTACGAAAGTGAGATCTGATAGATATGATAAGATGATATTTTTGGTATTTTTTATAATAAAGATGCAAAGTAAAATAAAAGGCAATGAAAATAGATAAGTGTTGGAAGATTAATATGATGGAAAATAGACCCGGGGGCCATAGGTTTCACTAGTGGCTTCTCTCGAGAGCATAAGTATTACGGTGGGTAAACGAATTACTGTTGAGCAATTGACAGAAGTGGGCATAGTTATGAGAATATCTAGGTATGATCATGTATATAGGCATCACGTCCGCGACAAGTAGACCGACTCCTGCCTGCATCTACTACTATTACTCCACACATCAACCGCTATCCAGCATGCATCTAGAGTATTAAGTTCAAAAGAACAGAGTAACGCTTTAAGTAAGATGACATGATGTAGAGGGGTAAACTCATCAAATATGATATAAACCCCATCTTGTTATCCTCGATGGCAACAATACGTGCCTTGCTGCCCCTACTGTCACTGGGAAAGGACACCGCAAGATTGAACCCAAAGCTAAGCACTTCTCCCATTGCAAGAAAGATCAATCTAGTAGGCCAAACCAAACTGATAATTCGAAGAGACTTGCAAAGATAACCAATCATACATAAAAGAATTCAGAGAAGATTCAAATATTGTTCATAGATAAACTTGATCATAAACCCACAATTCATCGGTCTCAACAAACACACCGCAAAAGAAGATTACATCGAATAGATCTCCACAAGAGAGGGGGAGAACATTGTATTGAGATCCAAAGAGAGAGAAGAAGCCATCTAGCTAATAACTATGGACCCGAAGGTCTGAGGTAAACTACTCACACATCATCGGAGAGGCTATGGTGTTGATGTAGAAGCCCTCCGTGATCGATGCCCTCTCCGGTGGAGCTCCGGAAAAGGCCCCAAGATGGGATCTCACGGGTACAGAAGGTTGCGGCGGTGGAATTAGGTTTTTGGCTCCGTATCTGGTAGTTTGGGGGTACTTAGGTATATATAGGAGGAAGAAGTACATCGGTGGAGCAACATGGGCCCCACTAGGGTGGAGGGTGCGCCTGGGGGGGTAGGCGCGCCCCCCTACCTCGTGCCTTCCTGGTAGCTTCCTTGACGTAGGGTCCAAGTCCTCTGGATCACGTTCGTTCCAAAAATCACGTTCCTGAAGGTTTCATTCCGTTTGGACTCCGTTTGATATTCTTTTTCTGCGAAACTCTGAAATAGGCAAAAAAACAGCAATTTTGGGCTGGGCCTCCAGTTAATAGGTTGGTCCCCAAAATAATATAAAAGTGTATAATAAAGCCCAATAATGTCCAAAATAGAATATAATATAGCATGGAACAATCACAAATTATAGATACGTTGGAGACATATCAGAGTCGCGAGGCTCTGTGATGTAGAACCACAGGTTCTGCCACTCCTTGATAGTCTCGACAAACGTGCCCTTGGGCCATGTGACGTTGGGCATCTTGCTCACCATGGCTCCTCCGCACTCCGCGTGTTGGCCATCCACCACCTTCGGCTTCACGTTGGAGATCTTGAGCCACAGTCCGAAGTGGGGCTGGATGCGGAGGAAGGCCTCTCATACGACAATGAATGCCGAGATGTTGAGGAAAGAGTTTGGGGCTAGATCATGGAAATCTAACCCGTAATAAAACATCAGTCCATGGACGAAAGGGTGGAGTGGAAACCCTAACCCGCGGACGAAGTGAGGGATGAACACCACCCTCTCGTTGGGCTTCGGTGTAGGGACGACTTGCCCTTGGCCGGAAGCCGGTGGGCAATTTCCTTCGCTAGATACCCGGCCTCCCGGAGCTCGACGATGTCCTTCTCCTTAACGGAGGAGGCCATCCACTTGCCTTGCCCTCCAGTCCTGGACATGGTAGAGTGCTTGCTTGAGGCGGGGAAGATGAGAACTTGGGCGTTGGAGCTTGAGAATGGAAGGGCAGAGGAAGAGAGAAGGCGTGGGTGAAGAAAGGGAATCCTTATCCCCTTATAAAGGCAGTGAATATCGAACGCCTCCCCACTCGCCTTAAAACTCGCCTATTCCCAAGGGTTGTGTAAATAGCACGGTTGGATTACCCATGCCCGTATTGATGAGAATCCCGCAATAAGGGGACACGATCTCTGCTTTGACAAGACGTGCCAATAGAAACCGTATCTCGAAACGTGGAACCGCAGACGAAAACGATTCAAAATGGTGACCGGGTAGACGTGATGTCATCTTGCAAAAAGTTGTCAGTGAATGGGACTCGTGAAATACTATACTCTCTACGGCTGTGTGTGTGGTACTTGTGTTGCAGATCTGGACACGTTCGTTGCGTCCGAAGACTATCTTGGAGTATTCGGAAAGGGGCACCCGCCTTGCAATGCCGAAGAAAATCTGTGCGCCGGACACCTCGTCATTGAAGCCTGGTTCAGGGGCTACTGAGGGAGTCCTGGACTAAGGGGTCCTCGGGCGTGCGGCCTGTTGGACATGGGCCGGACTAATGGGCTGTGAAGATACAAGACCGAAGACTCTCTCCCGTGTCCGGATGGGACTCTCTTTGGCGTGGAAGGCAAGCTTGGCGATCAAATATGAAGATTCCTTTCTCTGTAACCGACTTTGTACAACCTTAGTCCCCTCCGGTGTCTATATAAACCGGAGGGTTTAGTCCGGAAACAGATATAGTCATACAGGCTAGACTTCTAGGGTTTTAGCCATTACGATCTCGTGGTAGATCAACTCTTGTAATACTCATATTCATCAAGATCGATCAAGCAGGAAGTAGGGTATTACCTCCATAGAGAGGGCCCGAACCTGGGTAAACATTGTGTCCCTTGTCTCCTCTTACCATCGACCTTAGACGCGCAGTTCGGGACCCCCTACCCGAGATACACCGGTTTTGACACCGACAGCCGCCCCCTCCTAGTCCAATTCGGACCAGACCATGGGGGGCGCACGGCCACCCCTTGAGGCCCCTCTCTCCTTTCCCCTAAAGCCCATTAAGGCCCATTACTCTCACGGGGGGTTCCGGTAACCTCCCGGTACTCCGGAAAATACCCGAAACACTTCGGAATCATTCCGGTGTCCGAATATAACCTTCTAATATATCGATCCTTACCTCTCGACCATTTCGAGACTCCTCGTCATGTCTGTGATCTCATCCGGGACTCCGAAGAAACTTTGGTCATAGAATCACATAACTCATAATACAAATCGTCATCGAACGTTAAGCATGCGGACCCTACGGGTTCGAGAACTATGTAGACATGACCGAGACACATCTCCAATCAATAACCAATAGCGGAACCTGGATGCTCATATTGGCTCCTACATATTCTACGAAGATCTTTACCGGTCAAACCGCATAACAACATACGTTGTTCCCTTTGTCATCGGTATGTTACTTGCCCGAGATTCGATCGTCGGTATCATCATACGTAGTTCAATCTCGTTACCGGAAAGTCTCTTTCCTCACTCCGTAATGCATCATCCCGCAACTAACTCATTAGTCACATTGATTGCAAGGCTTATAGTGATGTGCATTACCGAGAGGGCCTAGAGATACCTCTCCGATACACGGAGTGACAAATCCTAATCTCGATCTATGCCAACTCAACAAACACCATTGGAGACACCTGTAGAGCATCTTTATAATCACCCAGTTACGTTGTGACATCTGATAGCACACTAAGTGTTCCTCCAGTATTCGGGAGTTGCATAATCTCATAGTCAGAGGAACATGTATAAGTCATGAAGAAAGCAATAGCAATAAACTAAACGATCATGGTGCTAAGGCTAACGGATGGGTCTTGTGCATCACATCATTCTCTAATGATGTGATCCCGTTCATCAAATGACCACACATTTCCATGGCTAGGAAACTTAACCATCTTTGATTAACGAGCTAGGCAAGTAGAGGCTTACTAGGGACACTCTGTTTGGCTATGTATTCACACATGTACTAAGTTTCCGGTTAATACAATTCTAGCATGAATAATAAACATTTATCATGATATAAGGAAATATAAATAATAACTTTTTATTGCCTCTAGGCATATTTCCTTCATCTTTACGGCTTAGAACCGGGACTTCAAAAACGTTTTGAACGCCACGAAGCATATGAGATGTTCCAAGAGATGAAATTGGTATTTCAGTCTCATGCCCGTGTCGAGAGGTATGAGACCTCTGACAAGTACTTTGCCTACAAGATGGAGGAGAATAGCTCAACCGGTGAGCATGTGCTCAGAATGTTTGAGTACTACAATCGCTTGAATCAAGTGGGAGTTAATCTTCCAGATAAGATAGTGATTGACAGAGTTCTCTAGTCACTATCACCAAGTTACTGGAACTTCGTGATGACCTATATATGCAAGGGATGACGAAAATGATTCCTGAGCTCTTCGCGATGTTGAAACCAGCGAAGGTAGAAATCAAGAGAGAGCATCAAGTGTTGATGGTTAACAAGACCACTAGTTTCAAGAAAAAGGGCAAAGGGAAAGAAAGGGAACTTCAAGAAGAATGGCAAGCAATTTGCCACTCCAGTGAAGAAGCCCAAAGCTAAACCCAAGCCTTAAACTGAGTGCTTCTACTGCAAAGGAAATGGTCACTGGAAGCGAAACTACCCCAAATACTTGGCGGATAAGAAGGATGGCAAAGGGAACAAAGGTATATATGATATACATGTTATTGATGTGTACTTTACTAGTGTTCATAGTAACCTTGGGTATTTGATACCGGTTCAGTTGCTAATATTAGTAACTCAAAACAAGAGTTGCAGAATGAACAGAGACTAGTTATGGGCGAAGTGACAATGTGTTGGAAGTGATTCCAAGGTTGATACGATCACCATCGCACACTCACTCTACCTTCGGGATTAGTGTTGAACCTAAATAAATGTTATTTGGTGTTTGCATTGAGCATTAAGATGATTAGATCATGTTTATTGCAATACGGTTATTCATTTAAGTCGGAGAATAATTGTTATTCTATTTACATGAATAAAACCTTCAAATGGTCATACACCCAATGTGAATGGTTTATTGAATCTCGATCGTCGTGATACACATATTCATAATATTGGTGCCAAAAAATGCAAAGTTGATAATGATAGTGCAACATATTTGTGGCACTGCCGTTTAGGTCATATTGGTGTAAAGCGCATGAAGAAACTCCATATGGATGGATTTTTGGAATCACTTGATTATGAATCATTTGATACTTGTGAAACATGCCTCATGGGCAAGATGACTAGAACTCCGTTTTTGGAACAACGGAGCGAGCCAATGACTTATTGGAAATAATACATACCGATGTATGCGGTCCGATAAGTGTTGAGGCTCGCGGAGGGTATCGTTATTTTCTGACCTTCACAGATGATTTGAGCAGATATGGGTATATCTACTTAATGAAACACAAGCCTGAAACATTTGAAAAGTTCAAAGAATTTCAGAGTGAAGTGGAGAATCATCGTAACAAGAAAATAGAGTTTCTATGATCTGATCGCGGAGGTGAATATTTGAGTTACGAGTTTGGCCTTCATTTAAAACAATGTGGAATAGTTTCACAACTCACGCCACCTGGAACACCACAGTGTAATGGTGTGCCCGAATGTCGTAACCGTACTTTATTGGATATGGTGCGATCTATGATGTCTCTTACCGATTTACCACTATCGTTTTGGGGTTATGCATTAGAGACAGTTGCATTCACGTTAAATAGGGCACCATCTAAATCCGTTGAGATGACACCGTATGAACTATGGTTTGGCAAGAAACCTAAGCTGTCGTTTCTTAAAATTTGGGGTTGCGATGCTTATGTGAAAAAGCTTCAGCCTGATAAGCTCGAACCCAAATCGGAGAAGTGTGTCTTCATAGGATACCCAAAAGAAATTGTTGGGTACACCTTCTATCACAGATCCGAAGGCAAGATCTATGTTGCTAAGAATGGATCCTTTCTAGAGAAGGAGTTTCTCTCGAAAGAAGTGAGTGGGAGGAAAGTAGAACTTGATGAGGTAATTGTACCTTCTCTCAATTTGGAAAGTATTTCATCAGAGAAATCTGTTCTCGTGATGCCTACACCAACTAGAGAGGATGCTAATGATAATGGTCATAAAACTTCAGATCAAGTTACTACCGAACCTCGTAGGTCAACCAGAGCACGTTCCGCACCAGAGTGGTACAGTAATCCTGTCTTGTAAATCATGTTACTAGACCATGACGAACCTACGAACTATGAGGAAGCGATGATGAGCCCAGATTCCGCAAAATGGCTTGAGGCCATGAAATCTGAGATGTGATCCATGTATGAGAACAAAGTATGGACTTTGGTGGACTTGCCCGATGATCAGCAAGCCATTGAGAATAAATGGATCTTCAAGAGGAAGACGGACGCTGATGGTAGTGTTACTCTCTACACAGCTCAAATTGTCGCAAAAGGTTTTCGACAAGTTCAAAGTGTGTACTACGATGAGATTTTCTCACTCGTTGCGATGCTTAAGTCTATCTGAATCATGTTAGAAATTGCCGCATTTTATGAAATCTGGCAAATGGATGTCAAAACTCCATTCCTTAATGGATTTCTTAAAGAAGAGTTGTATATGATGCAACCAAAAGATTTTGTCCATCCTAAAGGTGCTAACAAAGTGTGCAAACTCCAGCAATCCATCTATGGATTGGTGCAAGCATCTCGGAGTTGGAATATATGCTTTGATAAGTTGATCAAAGCATATAGTTTTATATAGACTTGCGGCGAGGCCTGTATTTACAAGAAAGTGAGTGGGAGCACTACAGCCTTTCTGATAAGTATATGTGAATGACATATTTTTGATCGGAAATGATGTAGAATTTTCTGGAAAGCATAAAGGAGTGTTTGAAAGGAGTTTTTCAAAGAAAGACCTCGGTGAAGCTGCTTACATATTGGGCATCAAGATCTATAGAGATAGATTAAGAGGCTTGATAAGACTTTCGATGAATACATACCTTGATAACATTTTGAAGGAGTTCAAAATGGATCAGTCAAAGAAGGAGTTCTTGCCTGAGTTGTAAGGTATGAAGTTGAGTAAGACTCAAAACCCGACCACGACAGAAGATAGAAAAAGAATGAAAGTCATTCCCTATGCCTCAGCCATAGGTTCTATAAAGTATGACATGTTGTATACCAGACCTATTGTGTACCTTGCCATGAGTTTGGCAAGGGGATACAATAGTGATCCAGGAGTAGATCACTGGACATCGGTCAAAATTATCCTTAGGTACCTAGAGAGGACTAAGGAAATGTTTTCTCGATTATGGAAGTGACAAAGAGTTTGTCGTAAAGGGTTACGTCAATGCAAGCTTTGACACTAATCCGGATGACTCTGAGTCTCAATCTAGATGCATATTGAAAGTGGGAGCAATTAGCTAGAGTAGCTCCATGCAGAGCATTCTAGACATAGAAATTTGCAAAATACATACGGATCGGAATGTGGCAGACTCGTTGACTAAACCTCTCTCACAAGCAAAACATGATCACACCTTAGTACTCTTTGGGTGTTAATCACATGATGATGTGAACTAGATTACTGACTCTAGTAAACCCTTTGAGTGTTGGTCACATGGCGATGTGAACTATGGGTGTTAATCACATGGTGATGTGAACTATTGGTGTTAAATCACATGGCGATGTGAACTAGATTATTGACTCTAGTGCAAGTGGGAGACTGAAGGAAATATGCCCTAGAGGCAATAATAAATTTGTTATGTTATATTTCCTTATATCATGATAAATGTTTATTATTCATGCTAGAAGTGTATTAATCAGAAACTTGATACATGTGTGGATACATAGACAAAACACTGTGTCCCTAGTAAGCCTCTACTAGACTAGCTCGTTAATCAAAGATGGTTAAGTTTCCTAACCATAGACATGTGTTGTCATTTGATGAACAGAATCACATCATTAGGAGAATGATGTGATGGACAAGACCCATTCGTTAACTTAGCATAATGATCATTAAGTTTTATTGCTATTGCTTTCTTCATGACTTATACATATTCCTTTGACTATGAGATTATGCAACTCCCGGATAGCAGGGGAATACCTTGTGTGCTATCAAACATCACAACATAACTGGGTGATTATAAAGATGCTCTACAGGTATCTCCGAAGGTGTTTGTTGGGTTGGCATAGATCGAGATTAGGATTTGTCACTCCGAGTATCGGAGAGGTATCTCTGTGCCCTCTCGGTAATGCACATCATAATAAGCCTTGCAAGCAATGTGACTAATGAGTTAGTTACGGGATGATGCATTACGGAACGAGTAAAGAGACTTGTCAGTAATGAGATTGAACTAGGTATGAAGCTACCGACGATCGAATCTCGGGCAAGTAACATACCGATGACAAAGGGAATAACGTATGTTGTCATTACGGTACGAACGATAAAGATCTTTGTAGAATATGTGGGAATCAATATGAGCATCCAGGTTCCACTGTTGGTTATTGACCGGAGAGGTGTCTCGGTCATGTCTACATAGTTCTCGAACCCGTAGGGTCTGCACGCTTAACATTCGATGACGATTTTGTATTACATGAGTTATGTGATTTGGTGACCGAATGTTGTTCGGAGTCTCGGATGAGATCGCGGACATGACGAGGAGTCTCAAAATGGTCGGGAGGTAAAGAGTCATATATAGGAGGATAGTATTTGGACACCGGAAGTGTTCCGTGGGTACCTGGTACTTATCGGGTCACCGGAAGGGGTTCCGGGCACCCCCGACAAAAGATATTGGCCTTATGGGCCAAGAGGAGAAACACACCAGCCACAAAGGGGCTGGTGCGCCCCCCCCCCCATATGGGCTGGCCAAATTGGAGAAGGAAACGGGAAGGAGGAAAGGAAAAAGGGAATGGGATTCCCCCTTCCCCCTCTTCCCTTCCTACTCCGAATAGGAATAGGAAAGGGGGAGGCCGAATTGGGAGGTGCCTGTCGGTGTCAAAACTGGCGGATCTCGGGTAGGGGGTCCGAACTGTGCGTCTAAGGTCGATGGTAACAGGAGACAGGGGACACGATGTTTACCCAGGTTCGGGCCCTCTCTATGGAGGTAATACCCTACTTCCTGCTTGATTGATCTTGATGAATATGAGTATTACAAGAGTTGATCTACCACGAGATCGTAATGGCTAAACCCTAGAAGTCTAGCCTGTATGATTATGATTGGATCTACGGACTAAACCCTTCGGTTTATATAGACACCAGAGGAGACTAGGTTTGTACAAAGTCGGTTACAGAGAAAGGAATCTTCATATCTGAACGCCAAGCTTGCCATCCACAGCAGGGAGAGTCCTATCCGGACATGGGAGATAGTCTTCTATCTTGTATCTTCATGGCCCATCAGTCCGGCCCATGTCCAACAGACCGGACGTCCGAGGACCCCTTAGTCCAGGACTCCCTCAGTAGCCCCTGAACTAGGCTTCAATGACGAGGTGTCCGACGTGCAGATTGTCTTCGACATTGCAAGGTGGGTTCCTCCTCCGAATACTCCAAAACAGCCTTTGAACACAAAGAACGTGTCTGGCTCCGCAAAACAAGTACCACACACAACCGCAAAGAGTATAATACCTCACGAGTCCAATCCACTGACAACTTTCATAGCGTGACACCACGTCACTACCCGGTCATTATTTCAAACCGTTTTTCGGCCTGCCGCTCCACGTTTTGAGATGCGGTTTCATTGGCACGTCTTGTCAAGGCAGAGATCGTGTCCCCTTATTACGGGATTCTCATCAATACGGGCATGGGTAATCCAACCGTCCCGTCGGCATGATTCCTTGGGAATAGGCAAGATTTAAGGCCCATGAGGAGGCGTTTGATATTCACCGCCTTTATAAAGGGGCACAGACCCGTCTTTCTCCTCTACGCCTGCCTCTTCCTCAACCTTTCCAACCTCGAGTTCCAGTACCCAGGTTTCAACTTAATTGCTACGAGCCTCCCAGTCATGTCCAGACCCAGCCCTCAAGGCCGGTGGGTGGCCTCTTCTGTTACAGAGGAGGATATTGCGAAGCTCCGAGCGGCAAGATACCTGACCGCGGAAATCCTCCACAGGCTCCCTGCTACAGGGTAGGTTATTCCTACCCCTAGATCCGGCGAGAGGGTCGTATTCATCTCCCACTTCCTCCGGGGGCTAGGGTTCGCTCTCCATCCCTTCGTCCGTGGGCTCATGTTCTATTACGGGCTAGATTTTCATGATCTAGCCCCGGACTCTTTTCTTCACATCTCGGCGTTCATTGTTATGTGCGAGGCCTTTCTCCGTATTCCCCCACACTTCGGCTTATGGCTCAAGACCTTTAATATGAAGCGAAGGTGATCGAAGGGAAGCAAGCAGAGTGTGGCTGTGCCATGGTGAGCAAGCTTACCAACACTCTTTGGCCAAAAGGCTCTTTCACGGAATCCTCCAACTTATGACAGCGGGAGTGGTTTTACATCACTGAACGTCGTGGTACCAAGTGGGCCGCTACACCTGCATTCCGATCTAGCCCTCCAATACAGCTCGCGTCATGGATCAATAAGGGGTTGGACTGGGGGTCAATTGACGAAGTGCAGACTCTACAGAGCCGCATCCGGAGTCTCCTTGAGAAGGACACCGGTCTCATCAACGTGATTCAAGTAATGCTAGTCCACCGGGTCCTGCCGTGCCAGTGACGGCCCCTTCGCATGTGGGAGTTCAATCCGGAAGGACCACGAACCCTTCAGCACTTCTTTGTCACGACGCACAGAGGAATGTGGAAGTTATTTTTTGGGACACGAAAAGAGTGGTCGGATACCACCGAGGACATCGGCCTCGACTGCAACCATCCGGATACCTCGGTAAGCACTCGACTCCCGAACACGACTTAGTTAAATATCCCGTAATAAGATACTGAGAAAATCATCTTTTTCCAGGGCTGGATAAACAAGGCGGAGCGAATTAGGTGTTCGGCCCATTTTCCCGAAGACTCAGCTGATCCTATGCTAACAAGGATGCTGGCTCCGGCACCATACCAAGTGCCAGTGAAAGTGGACAAGGAGGAGAGCAGGAAGGCCAAAGGCGGCCTCCATTCTGAAGGTACACCAAGCACTATATCCGGGGAGACTAGGGCTCCCTCTTCCGAAGACGAGAGGGAAGGAGAAGCTGACATCCCTTCTCCCCATGGGAAGAAAAGAAACGCCTCCGAAGATTTGGAGGTAAAGGCTCCCAAGCGAGGGAAGATGCCCCTTTCAGGCGATTCGGGTTCAGAAGATGGAGTTGTCGCGCAGTTCCTCCGTAAGGACAAGCCTTTAGCGGAATCATAAGTGAACAAGGGTTCCTAAACATATCCCATTCCTTTCATGTTACAAGGGTAACATCTAATATACATTTGCAGTCCGGCGCGCAGTCTTCCTCAATAGTCCTCCTCCTCGAGGGATCTGCTTCCGGAGATGATGGAAAGCGAGACGCCTCCACAGGCCTCCTCACCTAATAGAGCGGACGACTTTGAAGTGTCGTCCCGGAGGACTTCTCCCGATCAGCAAGTGGTGCGGGGAACAATGAAGACAACGCCCGAAGGTGAAACTTCGGTCGCCCAAGGTTCAGGGTATGCGGCCCCAACGGGGACCAACAGTAAAGGCTCCGGACTAGCCGGTTTACAGCCGGAGACGATTCTAGGATCGAGTAAGCATATCCCTTCAAAGGGAGTCTGTACTCCTGCAGCCGCTTCCAGGAATCCGGAGGCGCCGGATACATTGATGGACATGCTGCAACATGCGTCCGTCTGAGAGGAACATCGTACCTTAATGGGTACGGTAGTTGAGAGGATTCAGTCCATGAAAAGCGGATTGAATGAAGCCTTCATGGGCCTGCTAAGAGGCTTCAAGGTACGTAATGTAATATTTTCACTTGTGCTCTTACGCGCAAAATGCACCTGTGTATGGATAGTAGCCCCTGAGACTCTAGTTGGCGTCCAAAGGGAGGCAATTAGAGGATCAAAAAAGACATGCCCAGGAAATAATCTAATTAATTGGAACACAGGCTGTTACATCCATGGCGAATGCCCACACTATAGAGGTTGCAGGTCTGAAGCAGAAACTTGATGTGGCGGATGACGACATCACCCTTATTAACATGCGGCTCGACGAGGCGCAAGGTATGTTTTGGGGCGGTCAGTATATGTATGTATAATAACATGAGCACGAAGCTGAGAATTACATACTGAGACATGCATTACTACAGATAGTGCTGCCGCGGTTGAGACCCTTCGGGCTGAGCTCGCCCGAGCCAAGGAGCAAGCCAGGATGAGTAGTGCGGCTGCCGAGAAGGCAGCTGCTGATTTAAAGGCCGAACAGGCTGCTCGGCGCCAGTGCAAGGAGAGAATATCTACCATGGCGCGCGAGCTAAAGGATGCCACTGTTCGATGCGAATTCCTCGAGAAGGATAACAAAGCCAAAATGGCCGATCTCGACAAGGCCTTACAAGAGGCGAGAGAAGCACGGTCCGAATCTAGAGTGGCTCGGGAGGAGATCCAGCAAGCTGGGGAGATAGCGGCTGGTAAGCCCTTCTTATTACAAAATAAATTCGGCGATCCGAAGTATGCCCCGCTTAATCAAATGTGGAGTTCTCCAGACGTATTCTTGGATTTGCCGAAGAGTGTCTCCGATGTTGCTGAACGAACAGATGGCCCAGTGGGCCGAGCTCCACAAGATATCCGGATCTGCCATGAAGGACATCGTGGTCCGGCTGTGGCTGGCTGAGCCAATTCCGAATAGTTATTTCGGTTTGGTGCAGCGACTTGTTGATGAAGTGCCGCGTATCGACGCTGTTAAGCGGTCAACGTGCATTGAAGGTCCACGGATGGCCCTTGCCCGCGTCAAGACGTACTGGGCGAAGATGAAGGCCAGCGATATTGCAGCGAAGAGCCCACCCGGGGGCAAGGACCATCACACGCCGGAGCATTATTTTGAAGATGTCCTAGAGGGTGCCCGCTTGATAGAGGGTCGGTGCGCAAAGGATATGATATTCGAGTGAATGTACCGAAATTTTAAAAACAATATTATGATATATGAAGGCTATGTTTTTATACTTTTGCCTAAAAGTTTTGGTTCCTCCTGTGCGGCCGTTTTTTGTATAATCTGAAAGTTTACCAATCGTCGGCTTCGGCCCCCTCGCATATGATACGGGGGTGTTCGGAAAAGCACTTGATCACTCTTGACCCAACGTCCGGGTCCGTGAAGGAGGTGTCAATGTGGCGAACTAGGCAATCGGACTATAGGGCTTTAACACTTTCACTTAGCCATAGGAGTTTGACGGTGAGTCTACGATATAGCCCCTGGTATGTACACGGTTATCCTGATACGGTGCGTTACATAGGTGACCAGAAGAATGGTCCTTCGTGTAGTAAGGAAGGAATCGCGAAAGATTCTGATAAGTCATCGAGTGGTTGACCAGCTCTCGCCGCATCATGACAGTCAGTTTTCAGCTTTCTCTACTGAGGTGCTTGACCAGATGAACCGGAAACACAATCGCAGTAGTTCTCCCTTTACTACCCTAGCCGATAGGACGGAACGTAAGATAGTAAGCACAGGAGCCGGGCAACCCAACTATTGACCAAAGATATGATTCAGAGCTGATGCATATAAGGCCAAACTCGTGATGCCGAAGTATGCTATAAAGCTGTTCGGACTTGTCGGCAACTCATATGCTGCCATATCGAGCCCCCGGCAATTTTTGCTGAGGCGCGTGCGTGAAACAACCGAAGAAGCAAATTCAGTTCTTAGAAAAATCGAATACTGAATGCGGATTATGTTCACTGGAATCTGATTGACACGTCAAATGTAATCTTGCAGATTATAACGCCACTACCCGGGCTATTTGACATGCCGGGGGTCAAAGGCTGAGGGAAAGGGCACTTTACAGGCTCAAAATAAAGAGTGCGGTCTACCAAATTATTTGGACCTCCTGTCGGACGTCTGCGCCGCCTTGCCTATGCGAAAGGACTCCTTAACAGGAATAGCCTTTGGATAAGTATACGAAGCCGAACTCCGAAAGAGTCCGTAAGATGACCAGCCTTTGAGTCACCTGTGGTAAAAGATAAAAAATAGTTAGAAAAAGGAAAAAGGCTATGGTAGTGCGAACCGCATTGTAGGCCTGTCTGTATTGTGCCTCCGCCGATGACCAGGGTATTTTAAGTGCATAATTATGTATGCGCGGTACAAACTTCGCAAGTATATGAGGCAAACGACAGAGGCCGAACTGCTAATCCAGCTCTGAGGTTGATCGGTCCTGCTTAATAAAGACCGGCGGCTTGATGGCCAATGAGATACGCGGCTTGATGAGGCCGCTTTGTACTTCGGCTGTAGTAGCTGAGGGAGTCCTGGATTAAGGGGTCCTCAGGCGTCTGGCCTGTTAGCCATGGGTCGGACTGATGGGCTGTGAAGATACGAAGACCGAAGACTGCACCCGTGTCCGTATGGGACTCTCCTTGACGTGGAAGGCAAGCTTGGCAACCGAATATGTAGATTCCTTTCTTTGTAACCGACCTTGTGTAACCCTAGATCCTCCCGGTGTCTATATAAACCGGAGGACTTAGTCCGGAGGGAGATAGACTCATTACCATAGTCATACTGGCTAGGTTTTAGGGTTTAGCCATCTCGATCTCGTGGTAGATCAACTCTTGTAATACTCATATTCATCAAGATCAATCAAGCAGGAAGTAGGGTATTACCTCCATAGAGAGGGCCCGAACCTGGGTAAACATCGTGTCCCCTGTCTCCTATTACCATCGACCTTAGACGCACAGTTCGGGACCCCCTACCCGAGATCCGCCGGTTTTGACACCGACATTGGTGCTTTCACTGAGAGTTCCACTGTGCTGTCCCCAAAAGGTTCAATGGCCCCTTCAATCGTCGACAATGACGCTGTCCAAGGAGAAACCTTCCTCCCCGGACAGATCTTCGTGTTCGGCGGCTTCGCGCTGCAGGCCAACTCGTTTGGCCACCTGGAGCAGATCGATAGCTACGCCCCTGGCCATCAGGTCAGATTTGGGAGCTTGAATTACGTTGCGGACATTCGTGGAGATTTGATCTTCACCGGGTTCGAGACCACGGCGACCGCTCCTGGTCACCTTGACGAACATGACCTAAATTTGTCGTCAGACCGCATCCAGGAGATAGATCCGGTGACCACTCTGGTCTTAGATCCAGAGCACATAGCACTGTCCAAGGATGGGAGGCTCAACCCCACCGCGGAGGCCAAAGATTCCCCGGCGTTGGAGCCACACATGGACTTAACCTCAGACAATACTCGTGTCACCGGAACTCCGGACTCTTCTCCGGGTATAAGTTCCGGATCATGTGAGTCCGCGGATGTCGAACTTGATCGCTTATCGATCTTTGAGTTCAGCGCCGCCGACATCTTCCAGCACTCACCTTTGGGCGATGTGCTGAACTCATTAAAGAACTTATCCTTGGCGGGGGACTCATAGCCGAACTATGTTCGGTACGAACTAGAGGCTGACAATGGAGAATTTTGCTTCCCACCCGCCACCCACTTCATAGCCACGGTTGAGGATTTAACCGACACGCTTGATTACGGCTCCGAAGACATCAACGGTATGGACGACGATGCTGAGGAAGAGCAAGAGCAAAATCCGCCATATACTTGACGCTGGACAGCCACTTCTTCGTAGATGTGTACATGGTGGATACACCCAAAACAACCAACGACGATGACAAAGAAAATCCAGTCGAGAAAAAACCTCCTGAGACACAGCAGAAACGCCGACGTCCTCGGCGCTGCTCTAAGTCACGTCGTTCAAAAGACAGCAATGCAGGCACCAGTGAAAATAATACTCCGGACGATGCCGAAAACAATGAAGACCTTGCTGAGGCAACATCCGAACAGGAGGAGCAAGAAAACGGGCAAGCTAGCCCCGACGAACAGGCCAGGCCCAACGACTCGGAGGACGGTAGTTATCGTCCGCTCTCTGAGGATGAGGAAAGCCTCGGCAACGAAGATTTCATCGTGTTTGAGGAACCTCTCGAGCAGGAGCGCTTCAAGCGCCAGCTAATAGCAACGGCACGGAGCCTGAAAAAGAAACAGCAGCAGCTTCAAGCTGACCAAGATCTGCTCGTCGACAGATGGATTGATGTCCTGGCAGCCAAAGAATACGGCCTCAGATGCCCAGCCAAGAGTTACCCAAAGCGAAGGCTGCTACCCCAGTTCGATGAAGAGGCGCCGAGCCCATACCTCCCTAGCATAATGCGGCCGATCGACCACTGCGCGGTCGGGACAGTGCGGTGAACCGACCACCACGTGGTCAGGATAGAGCGGCAACTCAGGCCGAACAGCAGCCTACCCCACCGCCTCGTAAAAATAGAGACAAAACAGCTCGGGGTCATACATACGACCTCCAGCAGACCCTGGATAGTAGAGCAGGACATACCCGATCGATTTATGGATCGCGAGGACGTCCCTCGACACGTGATGATGGCTACCTATTCGGGTGTGACAAACCTAACCACACCCGAGCCGATAACCGCAGACGAACTCCATCGGAGCTACGGCGCAATGCGGCCAGATATAGAGGCGCTGCACACCCTCTTTGCTTCACTGATGAAGTAATGGACCATGAATTCCCCGAAGGGTTCAAACCCGTCAATATTGAATCATACGACGGAACAACCGATCCCGCGGTATGGATCGAGGATTTTATTCTCCACATTCGCATGGCCCGCGGAGATGACCTCCATGCTATCAAATACCTCCCACTAAAGCTCAAAGGGCCAGTCCGACACTGGTTAAACAGCCTGCCTGAAAATTCCATTTGTAGCTGGGAGGACTTGGAAGAAGCTTTTCTTGACAACTTCCAAGGTACATACGTCCGGCCACCGGACGTCGATGACTTAAGTCACATAGTCCAACAGCCTGGAGAGTCAGCCAGGAAATTCTGGACTAGATTCCTAACTAAAAAGAACCAGATCGTTGACTGTCCGGATGCCGAAGCCCTAGCGGCCTTTAAACATAGCATCCGTGACGAATGGCTCGCCCGCCATCTCGGCCAAGAAAAGCCCAAATCTATGGCAGCCCTCACGACACTCATGACCCGCTTGCGCGGGTGAGGATAGTTGGCTGGCTCGTAGCAAAAACACAGCTAGCGAGGCGGGCCCCTCCGAGGTCAAAAACAGCAACGGCAAGCTCCGACGTAACATACACAAGCGCCGAAGCAATGGTGATAATACTGATGACACTACAGTTAACGCCGGATTCAGCGGCTCCAAGTCCGGTCAGCGGAAAAAGGCGTATAAAAGGAACAGTCAGGGACCATCCAGCTTGGACCGTATACTCGATCGTCCGTGCCAAATACATGGCACCCCAGACAAACCAGCCATTCATACCAACAGGGATTGTTGGGTCTTCAAACAGGCCGGCAAGTTAGACGCCGAGAACAAGGAAAAGGGATCGCAAAGTGAGGACCATGACGAAGAGCCCCGGCAACCGAACTCAGGGGGCAGAAGAAGTTCCCCCCTCAAGTCAAAACGGTGAACATGATATATGCTACACACATCCCCAAAAGGGAGCGCAAGCGCGCACTAAGGGACGTTTATGCGATAGAGCCAGTCGCCCCAAAATTCAACCCATGGTCATCATGCCCGATCACTTTTGATCGTCGGGATCATCCGACCAGTATCCGGCATGGTGGATCAGCTGCACTAGTCCTGGACCCAATCATTGATGGATTCCACCTAACGTGAGTCCTCATGGACGGTGGTAGCAGCCTCAATCTGCTCTATCAAGACACAGTGCACAAAATGGGCATTAATCCATCAAGGATCAAGCCAACAAAGACTACCTTCAAAGGAGTCATACTAGGTGTAGAGGCCCCCTGTACGGGCTCAATCACACTAGAGGTTGTCTTTGGATCCCCTGACAACTTCCGAAGCGAAGAGTTAATCTTTGACATCGTCCCATTCCGCAGTGGTTATCACGCACTGCTCCGACGGACTGCATTTGCTCGGTTCAACGCGGTGTCGCGCTATGCTTATCTTAAGCTCAAGATGCCCGGTCCACGCGGCGTCATAATGGTCAACGGAAACACGGAACGCTCCCTCCGTATAGAGGAGCACACCGCCGCCCTAGCAGCAGAAGTACAGAGTGGCCTTCTCAAGCAGAACTGTAATCCGGCTGCCGAGCCCCTAGACATCGTAAAGAGGGTCCGAACTACGCTGCAACAGGACAGCTCGGCTCATCAAGAGCTCGATTAGCAATTTGGCCTCCGTCCCAGCCCCGATCAGCTAGTGGCATTCGTACCACGCGTGCATAATTACGCACTAGAAATCCCATGGGCATCGACGGAGGCACAGCTAGCTTGTGATCCACAGTTCGGCTCGACCGATCCCGGACACACATATACTTTCACTATTTCCTTTTTCCAGTTTCTTTCACATAGGCCTTCTTTGGCGGCCCGACTACCGGACCTGACAAAGGATAAAAATACCAGGATGGCAAGAAGCACAGACGTGTAGGGGAAGCTCTAGAGGTCAATCAACGACAACTCTACCTGTTGTCAGGACCCACACGCAGCTTGCCTTTGGTCATGGCATGTTAAATAGCCGGTTGCTTATCGCACTATTTGTATTAATGCGCTTTAACGCATTAACCCAATTATAATGGAAGCAGTTCGTGGCCCAAGTTTAAGGGTCCCAGATATTACCTCTGCTCTCTTTCTGTTTTCCTTTTCCCATTTGATAACTTATCTTCTAGCACCCGTACACTTTGGTACGTTTCATATTTGCCAGGGGCTCCCCAGCGCCCCATAATATGGCAACAAAGTCCGAACACTTTTTATAGTATAGTTCGGCACCCCGAATTTAGCATTATATGCATTGGCTCTGAATCATGTCTTTGGTCAATAGTTGGGTTGCCCAGCTCCTGTGCTTGCTACCTTATGTTCCGCTATATCGGCTAAGGTAGTAAAGGGAGAACTACTATGATTGTGCCCTGGTTTATCCAAAGGAGCACCTCAGTAGAGAAAGCCGAAAACTGACTGTCATGATGCGGCGAGAGCCGGTCAGCTATTCGGCAATTGCAAATCGTTGGAGATTTCTTCCACGTTACGCGAAGGATCGGTACTTCCCGATCAGACGCTTATAGCACTCTAGTTCGGAAACTAGGGGCTGCATCCATGTTTTTATTGTCGAACTCCTATGGCTAAGTGAGGGCCTTAAAGTTGAATAGTCTGGTTGCCTGGTTCGTTGCACTAAACAACTCCTTCAAGGACCATATAATTGGATCAAGATTGTTTAGATTCCATCCCGAACACCTCCGTACTACCTACGTGGGGGCAGAAGCCGACGACTGGCCAACCCTCAGATTTCATACAACACGGCCACACAGGAGGTAAAATTAAAAACATAACAATCACTATATTATAAACCGACTTTGTTTCATCATACAAGGCAAAGACAACACGAATGTATTCATTCGAAAATAATGTCCTGCCCACACTGCGCTGCCACAATGCGAGACCCCTCCAGGACATCTGCAAAATAGCGCTCGGGTGTGCGGTGCTCCTTGCCCTCTGGCGGCCCCCTGGCCAGCTCGACGGCGTTCATCTTCGCCCACCACATCTTGCAACGGGCAAAGGCCATACGCGCACCTTCAATACAGGTCGATCGCTTGACGACGTCCAGTCGAGGACAGGCATTCACCAGCCGCCTGACGAGTCCGAAGTAACTGCCGGGCATAGCTTCGGCTGGCCATAGCTGGATTATCAAATCCTTCATGGCTAGTTCAGCCACCCTATGCAACTCCACCAGCTGTTTCAGCTGATCGGTTAAGGGCACGGGATGCTCTGGCGCAAGATACCAGAACAACTTCTCCATGGAGCTCCCTTCTTCGGCTCGGAAGAACTCCGCAGCGTCGGACAACTTCGGGGCAGATCAGCAAAAGCCCCTGGAGAACTCCGAATCCGGGTTAGTAAAAGATACTTCCTCTTCACATATTTGCTTTGCATACTGAATGCCTTAACCGCCGCGATCTTCCTCGCCTCTTGGATCTCTTGGAGGGCGCCCTGGGCCTCATTCTGGGTCATCTCCGCGCTCTGACGAGCCTTGGAAAGCCCGGTCTCTTTAGCCGACGCGTCACGCTCCAAGGTCTCGCACTTCTTCACTGCGTCATGGAGCTCTTGTTGGACCTCGTTGACCCGGGCCTTGAGCTTCTTACGGGCAGCTTGCTCCTTGACGACCTTCCCCTCAGCTTCGCCCAGGGCCTTTTTCAGGGCCTCGACCTCGGTCGTTGCTCCTATACATATCAGGACACTTCGGTCAATATATATCATCCTACTCTTTCCAAATACTTCTTGGGTTATTACATACCTTGGTTCTCCTGGAGCTGCCTCTTCACTTGGCCGAGCTCCTCCTCGGCCTTCTCCAGTCTCCGCTTAAGTTTGGAGACTTCGGCAGCATGTGAGGCCATGGACAGCAGCGACGCCTGCATATTCATTCCCGACAAATTTAGTTAGTTTCCTACAATAAAGGATTGATCCTCTGTCCGGCTTTTCTTTCCGAACACCGGACAGTATCTCAGGGGCTACTGACTATATTGGGATTTATACGTCGCTTACCTCAAAACCTGTCAGCAGGCTGCTGCAGGCTTCGGTCAGTCCGCTCTTGGCGGACTGGACCCTCTCAATCACCGTACCCATAAGGATACGGTGCTCGTCCACAATGGAGGCACCTCGAAGCGCCTCCATCAGATTATCCGGTGCCCCTGGTTGGACAGGGGCCACCGGTGGAATGGGCGCACCCCCCCCTCTTTCAAAGGAGGTCGCTCGCCGGATTCCGGAGCCGTATGGGTCTCCGTAATCATATTCGGCTGAGGGCCAAACTGAATACGGCCCTCCTCGCTAGTCTCCGTGGGGATTTGCTCCCCCGTGTGTCCGGCGGTAGAGGTTTCACCCTCTGGCGCCCCCTTGACAGCGTCCGGAGCCTCTCCCCGGCCTAGAGCGGTCCTTCAAGACAACAGCTCGTCGTCTCCTTTGGCCTTGGGAGGGTAAGCGGCTGGCGGTGTCTCGCTGGCCATCTCCTTTGAGTCCAATGAACCTCTTGATGAGGATCGCTGGGAGCTGTCGTGGGCCGGACTGTAATAACATAATTAACCATGTCAATACATTCAAGAGGAGAGGCTGGACATATGGGTGTGCGCGAGTCATAGCACTTACGATGCAGCTTGAGGCTTGGTGCGGGGATGTTGCTCCGGACTGCTGTTGACGTCCCACGCGGAGTTACCCGCGAAGGAGCCCTTCCCCTTCTTGGACGTCCCCGCCTCCAGGTTCGTGGAGGCCGCCCTCTTCTTCCTTCCCTCATCAGGGGGAGGGTTGTTCTCCTCCTCCTCCTCATCGTCGTCGTCTTCGGCGGCGGAGGAGCGGGTCTTGTCTTCGGACATCGCGTCCGAAGCGCTCTTGCGACGGGGGCCACTCCGGACCCCCTTGGCCTTCCCCTTGGCCTTCTTCGCTGGCGCTGTATAGGGCACCGACACCAGCATCTTCGCTAAACGCGGAATGACTGGTTCTTCGGGTAGCGGAGCCGGACACTGGATCCTCTTCGCCCTCTTCACCCATTTCGAAAGAAATAATGACAGTAAAAGTTCAGATGTCCTCCTTGAAAGCAGACAAGTAGAGGACGTGTTGGAAACTCACCTCGCTGGCGGGGTGGTTAACGTCGTGCCCACGATCCGAATCCGTGGCTGGCGATGTTTCATTGCCCTTAAAGAGCAACTTCCAGGCATCTTCATGAGTGGTCTCGAAGAGCCTCTTCAGGGTATGGTGCTTCTTCGGACTAAACTTCCTTAACGGGAGGCTTCGGCTTTGGCACGGGAGAATGTTAGAAATATGCCCTAGAGGCAATAATAAATTGGTTATTATTATATTTCCTTGTTCATGATAATCGTTTATTATCCATGCTAAAATTGTATTGATAGGAAACTCAGATACATGTGTGGATACATAGACAACACCATGTCCCTAGTAAGCCTCTAGTTGACTAGCTCGTTGATCAATAGATGGTTGCGGTTTCCTGACCATGGACATTGGATGTCGTTGATAACGGGATCACATCATTAGGAGAATGATGTGATGGACAAGACCCAATCCTAAGCCTAGCACAAGATCGTGTAGTTCGTTTGCTAAGAGCTTTTCTAATGTCAAGTATCATTTCCTTAGACCATGAGATTGTGCAACTCCCGGATACCGTAGGAATGCTTTGGGTATACCAAACGTCACAACGTAACTGGGTGGCTATAAAGGTGCACTACAGGTATCTCCGAAAGTGTCTGTTGGGTTGGCACGAATCGAGACTGGGATTTGTCACTCCGTGTAAACGGAGAGGTATCTCTGGGCCCACTCGGTAGGACATCATCATAATGTGCACAATGTGACCAAGGAGTTGATCACGGGATGATGTGTTACGGAACGAGTAAAGAGACCTGCCAGTAACAAGATTGAACAAGGTATTGGGATACCGACGATCGAATCTCGGGCAAGTACCATACCGGTAGACAAAGGGAATTGTATACGGGATTGATTGAATCCCCGACATCGTGGTTCATACGATGAGATCATCGTGGAACATGTGGGAGCTAACATGGGTATCCAGATCCCGCTGTTGGTTATTGGCCGGAGAACGTCTCGGTCATGTCTGCATGGTTCCCGAACCCGTAGGGTCTACACACTTAAGGTTCGATGATGCTAGGGTTATAGGGAATAGATATACGTGGTTACTGAATGTTGTTCGGAGTCCCGGATGAGATCCCGGACGTCACGAGGAGTTTCGGAATGGTCCGGAGGTAAAGATTTATATATGGGAAGTCCTGTTTTGGTCACCGGAAAAGTTTCGGGTGCTATCGGTAACGTACCGGGACCACCGAGAGGGTCCCGGGGGTCCACCAGGTGGGGCCACCAGCCCCAGAGGGCTCTGTGGGCCAAGTGTGGGAAGGGACCAGCCCCTAGATGGGCTGGTACGCCTCCCACAAGGGGCCCAGGGCGCAGGAAGGGGGGAAGGGGGAAACCCTAGGCTCAGATGGGCCTAAGGCCCACCTAGTGGTGCGCCCCCCCTCTCTCCCCCCTTGGCCGCCCCCTAGATGGATCTAGGGCTGGCCGCACCCCTTGGGGGGGAAACCCTAGAGGGGGGCGCAGCCCCTCCCCTCCCCTATATATAGTGGGGGTTTTGGGGCTGCCATACACATGAGACTTCCTCTCTCTTGGCGCGGCCCTACCCCTCTCCCTTCTCCTCCTCTCCTGCGGTGCTTGCCGAAGCCCTGCAGGATTGCCACGCTCCTCCTTCACCACCACGCCATCATGCCGCTGCTGGACGGAGTCTTCCCCAACCTCTCCCTCTCTCCTTACTGGATCAAGGCGTGGGAGACGTCACCGGGCTACACGTGTGTTGAACGCGGAGGCGCCGTGGTTCGGCGCTTAGATCGGAATCAACCGCGATTTGAATCGCTACGAGTACGACTCCTTCATCCGCGTTCTTGCAACGCTTCCGCATCGCGATCTACAATGGTATGTAGATGCACTCCCCTTCCCCTCGTTGCTAGATTACTCCATAGATTGATCTTGGTGATGCGTAGAAAATTTTGAATTTCTGCTACGTTCCCCAGTAGTGGTATCAGAGCCAGGTTTATGCATAGTTTCTATGCACGAGTAGAACACAAAGTAGTTGTGGGCGTCGATTTTGTCAATTTACTTGCCGTTACTAGTCTTATCTTGATTCGGCGGCATCGTGGGATGAAGCGGCCTGGACCGACCTTACACGTACACTTACGTGAGACAGGTTCCACCGACTGACATGCACTAGTTGCATAAGGTGGCTAGCGGGTGTCTGTCTCTCCCACTTTAGTCGGATCGGATTCGATGAAAAGGGTCCTTATGAAGGGTAAATAGAAATTGGCATATCACGTTGTGGCTTTTGCGTAGGTAACAAACGTTCTTGCTAGAATCCCATAGCAGCCACGTAAAACATGCAACAACAATTAGAGGACGTCTAACTTGTTTTTGCAGGGTATGCTATGTGATGTGATATGGCCCAAAGGATGTGATGAATGATATATGTGATGTATGAGATTGATCATGTTCTTGTAATAGGAATCACGAATTGCATGTCGATGAGTATGACAACCGGCAGGAGCCATAGGAGTTGTCTTAATTTATTGTATGACCTGCGTGTCAATGAAAAACGCCATGTAATTACTTTACTTTATTGCTAACCGTTAGCCATAATAGTATAAGTAATAGTTGGCGAGACAACTTCATGAAGACACGATGATGGAGATCATGGTGTCATGCCGGTGACGAAGGTGATCATGCCGCGCCTCGAAGATGGAGATCAAAAGGCGCAAGATGATATTGGCCATATCATGTCACTTTATGATTTGCATGTGACGTTTGTCATGTTTACATCTTATTTGCTTAGAACGACGGTAGCATAAATAAGATGATCCCTCACTAAAATTTCAAGAGACGTGTTCCCCCTAACTGTGCACCGTTGCGAAGGTTCGTTGTTTCGAAGCACCACGTGATGATCGGGTGTGATAGATTCTAACGTTCAAATACAACGGGTGTTGACGAGCCTAGCATGTACAGACATGGCCTCGGAGCACATGCAAAACACTTAGGTTGACTTGACGAGCCTAGCATGTACAGACATGGCCTCGGAACACAAGAGACCGAAAGGTCGAACATGAGTCGTATAGCAGATACGATCAACATGGATATGTTCACCGATGATGACTAGTCCGTCTCACGTGATGATCGGACACGGCCTAGTTTGACTCGGATCATGTGTCACTTAGATGACTAGAGGGATGTCTATCTGAGTGGGAGTTCATTAATCGGATGAACTTAATTATCATGAACATAGTCAAAAGGTCTTTGCAAATTATGTCATAGCTTACGCTTTAGTTCTACTGTTTAAGATATGTTCCTAGAGAAAATTTAGTTGAAAGTTGATAGTAGCAATTATGCGGACTGGGTCCGTAAACTGAGGATTGTCCTCATTGCTGCACAGAAGGCTTATGTCCTTAATGCACCGCTCGGTGTGCTAAACCTCAGCGTCGTCTGTAGATGTTGCGAAACATCTGACATACACGTTTTGATGACTACGTGATAGTTCAGTGCGTAATGCTAACGGTTTAGAATTGTGGCACCAAAGACGTTTTGAAACGTCGCAGAACATATGAGATGTTCCGAAGACTGAAATTGGGATTTCAGACTAGTGCCCACGTCAAGAGGTATGAGACCCCTGACAAGTTTCTTAAGCCTGCAGACTAAGGGAGAAAAGCTCAATCGTTGAGCATGTGCTCAGATTGTCTGAGTGCCACAATCGCTTGAATCGAGTGGGAGTTAATCTTCCAGATGAGATAGTGATGGTTCTCCATAGTCACTGCCACCAAGCTATTAGAGCTTCGTGATGAACTATAACGTATCAGGGATAGATATGATGATCCTTGAGCTATTCGCGATGTTTGACACCGCGAAAGTAGAAATCAAGAAGGAGCATCAATTGTTGATGGTTAGTAAAACCACTAGTTTCTAGAAGGGCAAGGGCAAAAAGGGATACTTCATGAAACAGCAAATCATTTGCTGCTCTAGTGAAGAATCCCAAGGTTGAACCCAAACCCGAGACTAAGTGCTTCTGTAATGAGGGGAACGGTCACTGAAGCAGAACTACCCTAGATACTTGGTAGATGAGAAGGCAGGCAAGGTCGATAGAAGTATATTGGATATACATTATATGAATTTGTACTTTACTAGTACTCCTAGCAGCACCAGGGTATTAGATACCGGTTCGGTTGCTAAGTGTTAGTAACTTAAAATAAAAGCTGCGGAATAAACGGAGACTAGCTAAAGGTGAGATGACGATATATGTTGGAAGTGTTTCCAAGGTTGATGTGATCAAGCATCGCATGCTCCCTCTACCATCGAGATTGGTGTTAAACCTAAATAATTGTTATTTGGTGTTTGCGTTGAGCACAAACATGATTGGATTATGTTTATCGCAATACGGTTATTCATTTAAGGAGAATAATGGTTACTCTGTTTATTTGAATAATACCTTCAATGGTCTTGCACCTAAAATGAATGGTTTATTGAATCTCGATCGTAGTGATACACATGTTCATGCCAAAAGATATAAGATAGTAATGATAGTACCACATACTTGTGGCACTGCCACTTGAGTCATATTGGTATAAAACGCATGAAGAAGCTCCATGTTGATGGATCTTTGGACTCACTCGTTTTTGAAAAGATTGAGACATGCGAACCATGTCTATTGGTATATATGCATGAAGAAACTCCATACAGATGGATCATTTGGACTCACTTGATTTTGAATCACTTGAGACATGCAAATCATACCACATGGGCAAGATGACTGAAAGGCCTCATTTTCAGTAAGACGGAACAAGAGAGCAACTTGTTGGAAGTAATGCATTTGATGTGTGCAGTCCAATGAGTGCTGAGGCATGCAGTGGATATCGTTGTGTTCTTACTTCACAGATGATTTGAGTAGATGCTGAGTGTATTTACTTGATGAAACACAAGTCTGAGTTATTGAAAGGTTCAAGTAATTTCAGAGTGAAGTTGAAGATCGTCGTGACAAGAGGATAAAATGTCTGTGATATGATCATAGAGATGAGTATGTGAGTTACGAGTTTGGCACACAATTAAGACATTGTGGAAAGTGTTTCACAATTAATACCGCATAGAACACCACAGTGTGATGGTGTGTCCGAACATCATAACTGCACCCTATTGGATATGGTGCATACCATGATGTCTCTTATCGAATTACCACTATCGTTTATGGGTTAGGCATTAGAGATAACTGCATTCACTTTAAAAGGGGCACCACACAATTCCGTTGAGACGACACCGTTTAGAGAAACCTAAGTTGTCGTTTCTTAAAAGTTTGGGGCTGCGACGCTTATGTGAAAAAGTTTCAGGCTGATAAGCTCGAACCCAAAGCGGATAAATGCATCTTCATAGAATACCCAAAACAGTTGGGTATACCTCCTATTTCAGATCTGGAAGCAAAAGTAATTGCTTCTAGAAACGAGTCCTTTCTCGAGGAAAAGTTTCTCTCGAAAGAATTGAGTGGGAGGATGGTGGAGACTTGATGAGGTTATTGAACCGTCACTTCAACTAGTGTGTAGCAGGGCACAAGAAGTTGTTCCTGTGGCACCTACACCAATTGAAGTGGAAGCTTATGATAGTGATCATGAAACTTCGGATCAAGTCACTACCAAACCTCGTAGGACGACAAGGATGCGTACTACTTCAGAGTGGTACGTAATCCAGTCTTGGAAGTCATGTTGCTAGACAACAATGAACCTACGAGCTATGGAGAAGCGATGGTGGGCCCGGATTCCGACGAATGGCTCGAGGCCATAAAATCCGAGAGAGGATCCATGAACTACTTGATAGTCGTAAGGCTGTTGGGTGCAGATGGATTTTAAAAGGAAGACAGACAATTATGGTAAGTGTCACCATTAAGAAAGCTCGGCTTGTCGTTAAGATGTTTTCCGACAAGTTCAAGGAGTTGACTACGATGAGACTTTCTCACTCGTAGCGATGCTAAGAGTCTGTTGGAATTATATTAGCAGTTACTGTATTATTTATGAAATCTTGCAGATAGGATGTCAAAACATTGTTTCCTCGACGATTTTCTTGAGGAAAGGTTGTATGTGATACAACCAGAAGGTTTTGTCAATCCTGAAAGATGCTAACAAGTATGCAATGCTCCAGCAATCCTTCTAAGGACTGGAGTAAGCATCTCGGAGTTGGAATGTACGCTTTGATGAGATGATCAAAGATTTTAGGTTTATACAAAGTTTGTTAGAAACTTGTATTTACAATAAAGTGAGTGGGAGCGCTACAACATTTCTGATAAGTATATGTGATGACATATTGTTGATCCGAAATGATGTAGAATTTCTGGAAAGCATAAAGGGTTGTTTGAAAGGAGTTTTTCAAAGGAAGACCTGGATAAAGCTGCTTACATATTGGGCATCAAGATCTATAGAGATAGATCAAGACGCCTGATGATACTTTCAAAGAACGCACACCTTGACATGATTTTGAAAGAGTTCAAAATAGATCAGTCAAAGAAGGAGTTCTTACCTGAGTTATAAGGTGTGAGTATTGAGTAAGACTCAAGACCTGACCACAGCAGAAGAGAGAGAAAGGACGAAGGTCGTCCCCTATGCTTTTGTCATAGGCTCCATACGGTATGGCATGCTGAGTACCACACCTGATGTGTGCCTTGCCACATGTCTGGCAAGAGGGTACAAAGGTGATCCAGGAGTGGATCACTAGATAGCGGTCAAAATTATCCCTAGAGGAAGAAGGAATTTTCTCGATTATGGAGGTGAAAAGGAGTTCGTCGTAAAGGGTTACGTCGATGCGAACTTTGACACTAATCCGGATGACTCTGAGTAGTAGACCGGATTCGTATAGTAGAGCAGTTATTTGAAATGGCTCCAAGTAGCGCGTGGTAGCATCCACAAGATGACATAGATATTCGTAAAGCACACACAGATCTGAAAGGTTCAGACCCGTTGACTAATAACCTCTCTCACAAGCATAACATGATCAAACCAGAACTCATTGAGTGTTAATCACATAGTGATGTGAACTAGATTGTTGACTCTAGTAAACTCTTTGGATGTTGGTCACATGGTGATGTGACCTGTGAGTGTTAATCACATGGTGATGTGAACTAGATTATTGACTCTAGTGCAAGTGGGAGACTGTTAGAAATATGCCCTAGAGGCAATAATAAATTGGTTATTATTATATTTCCTTGTTCATGATAATCGTTTATTATCCATGCTAAAATTGTATTGATAGGAAACTCAGATACATGTGTGGATACATAGACAACACCATGTCCCTAGTAAGCCTCTAGTTGACTAGCTCGTTGATCAATAGATGGTTACGGTTTCCTGACCATGGACATTGGATGTCGTTGATAATGGGATCACATCATTGAGAGAATGATGTGATGGACAAGACCCAATCCTAAGCCTAGCACAAGATCGTGTAGTTCGTTTGCTAAGAGCTTTTCTAATGTCAAGTATCATTTCCTTAGACCATGAGATTGTGCAACTCCCGGATACCGTAGGAATGCTTTGGGTATACCAAACGTCACAATGTAACTGGGTGGCTATAAAGGTGCACTACAGGTATCTCCGAAAGTGTCTGTTGGGTTGGCACGAATCGAGACTGGGATTTGTCACTCCGTGTAAACGGAGAGGTATCTCTGGGCCCACTCGGTAGGACATCATCATAATGTGTACAATGTGACCAAGGAGTTGATCACGGGATGATGTGTTACGGAACGAGTAAAAAGACTTGCCGGTAACGAGATTGAACAAGGTATTGGGATACCGACGATTGAATCTCGGGCAAGTACCATACCGGTAGACAAAGGGAATTGTATACGGGATTGATTGAATCCCCGACATCGTGGTTCATCCGATGAGATCATTGTGGAACATGTGGGAGCCAACATGGGTATCCAGATCCCGCTGTTGGTTATTGGCCGGAGAACGTCTCGGTCATGTCTGCATGGTTCCCGAACCCGTAGGGTCTACACACTTAAGGTTCGATGACGCTAGGGTTATAGGGAATAGATATACATGGTTACTGAATGTTGTTCGGAGTCCCGGATGAGATCCCGGACGTCACGAGGAGTTTCGGAATGGTCCGGAGGTAAAGATTTATATATGGGCAGTCCTGTTTTGGTCACCGGAAAAGTTTCGGGTGCTATCGGTAACGTATCGGGACCACCGGGAGGGTCCCGGGGATCCACCAGGTGGGGCCACCAGCCCCAGAGGGCTCCATGGGCCAAGTGTGGGAAGGGACCAGCCCCTAGGTGGGCTGGTGCGCCTCCCACAAGGGGCCCAGGGCGCAGGAAGGGGGGGAAGGGGGAAACCCTAGGCTCAGATGGGCCTAAGGCCCACCTAGTGGTGCGCCCCCCCCCCCCTCTCTCCCCCCTTGGCCGCCCCCCTAGATGGATCTAGGGCTGGCCGCACCCCTTGGGGGGGAAACCCTAGAGGGGGGCGCAGCCCCTCCCCTCCCCTATATATAGTGGGGGTTTTGGGGCTGCCATACACATGAGACTTCCTCTCTCTTGGCGCAGCCCTACCCCTCTCCCTCCTCCTCCTCTCCCGCGGTGCTTGGCGAAGCCCTGCAGGATTGCCACGCTCCTCCATCACCACCACGCCGTCGTGCTGCTGCTGGACGGAGTCTTCCCCAACCTCTCCCTCTCTCCTTGCTGGATCAAGGTGTGGGAGACGTCACCGGGCTGCACGTGTGTTGAACGCGGAGGCGCCGTGGTTCGGCGCTTAGATCGGAATCAACCGCGATTTGAATCGCTACGATTATGACTCCTTCATCCGCGTTCTTGCAACGCTTCCGCATCGCGATCTACAATGGTATGTAGATGCACTCCCCTTCCCCTCGTTGCTAGATTACTCCATAGATTGATCTTGGTGATGCGTAGAAAATTTTGAATTTCTGCTACGTTCCCCAGCAAAGAATCCGGCGAACTAGCATCACCTGGATTATATCGACAAGTTTGACATCCTTGTCCACCATGCGTTGAACGCGCGTCTGCAGCGCTATCAGCTCGTCAGGCGAACACCAGTTCGGGCTCTTCTTGACCCAGGAGGTGAGCCGCATTGGGGCACCGGGGTTGAATTCGGCAGCTGCGGCCCAGTTGGTGCCGCGGGGTTCTGTAATGTAGAACCATTGTTTCTGCCATTCCTTGACAGTCTCCATGAAAGTGCCTTTCGGCCAGGAGACATTGGACAGCTTACTCACCATGGCTCCTCCGCACTTCGCGTGCTAGCTATCCACCACCTTCAGCTTCACGTTGAAGACCTTGAGCCATAGCCCGAAGTGGGGTTGGATGCGGAGGAAGGCCTCACACATGACGATGAACACCGAGATTTTGAGGAAAGAGTTCGGGGATAGATCATGGAAATATATCCCGTAATAGTACATCAGCCCGCGGACGAAAGGGTGGAGTGGAAACCCTAGCCCGCAAAGGAAATGAGGGATGAATACCACCCTCTCGTTGGGCTTCGGCGTGGGGACGATTTGCCCCTGGGCTGGAAGACGGTGGGCGATTTCCTTCGCCAAGTACTCGGCCGCCCGAAGCTCGGTAATGTCCTTCTCCCTGACAGAGGAGATCATCCACTTGCCTTGATCTCCGGATCCGGACATGGTTGAGTGCTAGCTTGAGTGGGTAGAAGACGAGGACTTGGGCGCTGGAGCTCAAGATTGGAAGGGCGGAGGAAGAGAGAAGGCGTGGGAGAAGAAGGGGGAATCCTTATCCCCTTATAAAGGCAATTTTGAACGCCTCCCCATTCGCCTCAAAACTCGCCTATTCCCAAGGACTGTGTAAATGGTACAGTTGGGTTACCCACGCCCGTATTGATGAGAATCCCGCAATAAGGGGACACGATCTCTGCTTCGACAAGACTTGCCAATGGCAACTGCGTCTCAAAACATGGAGCGGCGGACGAAAAACGGTTTGCAATTATGACCGGGCGGACGTGATGTCATGTTGTAGAAAGTTGTCAGCGGATTGGACTCGTGGAGTATTATATTCTCTCTGCGGTTGTGTGTGGTGTGTGTTACAGGTCCGGATACAATCATCACGTCTGAAGACTATCTTGGAGTTTGGAAAGGGGAACCCGCCTTGCAATGCCGAAGACAAATCTGCGCGTCGGACTCCTTGTCATTGAAGCCAGGTTCAGGGGCTACTGAGGGAGTCCTGGACTAAGGGGTCCTCGGGCGTCCGGCCTGTTAGCCATGGGCCGGACTGATGGGCTGTGAAGATATGAAGACCGAAGACTGCACCCGTGTCCGGATGGGACTCTCCTTGGCGTGGAAGGCAAGCTTGGCGACCGAATATGTAGATTCCTTTCTTTGTAACCGACCTTGTGTAACCCTAGATCCTCCCGGTGACTATATAAACCGGAGGACTTAGTCCGGAGGGAGATAGACTCATTACCATAGTCATACAGGCTAGGCTTTTAGGGTTTAGCCATCTCGATCTCGTGGTAGATCAACTCTTGTAATACTGATATTCATCAAGATCAATCAAGCAGGAAGTAGGGTATTACCTCCATAGAGAGGGCCCGAACCTGGGTAAAGATCGTGTCCCCTGTCTCCTGTTACCATCGACCTTAGAAGCACAGTTAGGGACCCCCTACCCGAGATTCGCCGGTTTTGACACCGACATTGGTGCTTTCATTGAGAGTTCCGCGGCGTCGTCTTCAAGAGGTTCGATGGCTCCGTCAATCATCTACAACAACGCTGTCCAGGGGGAAGTTTTTTTCCCCGGCCAGATCTTCGTATTCGGCGGCTTCGCACTACGGGCCAACTCGTTTGGCCGTCTAGAGCAGGACCTGGACAGTAGAGTAGGTCAGACCAGATCGATCTACGGATCACGGGGGCGTGCGCGGCAAAAACCGTTGGCCCGTAGACGGCCAAACGAGTTGGCCCGTAGTGCGAAGCCGCCGAATACGAAAATCTGGCCGGGGGGAAAAACTTCCCCCTGGACAGCGTTGTTGTAGATGATTGACGGAGCCATCGAACCTCTTGAAGACGACGCCGCGGAACTCTCAATGAAAGCACCAATGTCGGTGTCAAAACTGGCGGATCTCAGGTAGGGGGTCCGAACTGTGCGTCTAAGGTCGATGGTAACAGGAGACAGGGGACACGATGTTTACCCAGGTTCGGGCCCTCTCTATGGAGGTAATACCCTACTTCCTGCTTGATTGATCTTGATGAATATCAGTATTACAAGAGTTGATCTACCACGAGATCGTAATGGCTAAACCCTAGAAGTCTAGCATGTATGATTATGATTGCCTCTACGGACTAAACCCTCCAGTTTATATAGACATCGGAGGGGACTAGGTTTGTACAAAGTCGGTTACAAAGAAAGGAATCTTCATATCTGAATGCCAAGCTTGCCATCCACGCGAGGGAGAGTCCTATCCGGACATGGGAGAGAGTCTTCTATCTTGTATCTTCACGGCCCATCAGTCCGGCCCATGTCCAACAGGCCGGACGTCCGAGGACCCCTTAGTCCAGGACTCCCTTAGTGCCCAAGTAGGATTCCTCCTACTTGGGGCGCCCCCTTGGCTGCCTCTCCTCCCCTCCAACCTATATATATGAGGGAGGGCACCGCTAGAACACACACCAACAATTGTTAGCCGTGTGTGGCGCCCCCCTCTACAGTTTACGCCTCCGGTCATATCTTCATAGTGCTTAGGCGAAGCCCTGCGCGGATCACTTCACCATCACCGTCACCATGCCATCGTGCTGACGGAACTCTACCTCGACAATTTGCTGGATCAAGAGTTCGAGGGACGTCATCGAGCTGAACGTTGATACGTCTCCAACGTATCTATAATTTTTTATTGTTCCATGCTATTATATTATCTATGTTGGATGTATTATATGCATTAATATGGTATTTTATATGCTTTTTGGGACTAACCTATTAACCTAGAGCCCAGTGCCAGTTTCTGTTTTTCCTTGTTTTAGAGTTCCGCAGAAAAGGAATACCAAGCGGAGTCCAAACGGAATAAAACTTTCGCGATGATTTTTCTTGGACCAGAAGACACCCAGGAGAGTTGGAGTGCAAGTCAGAAGAGCCACGAGGCGGCCACAAGGGTGGAGGGCACGCCCCCAACCTTGTGGTCCCCTCGGTGACCCCCTGACCTAGATCTTCCTCCTATATATACTCTTATACCCCAAAAACTTCCAGGGGAGCCACGAAACCACTTTTCCACCGCCGCAACCTTCTGTACCCGTGAGATCCCATCTTGGGGCCTTTTTCGGCATCCTGCAGGAGGGGGATTCGATCATGGAGGGCTTCTACATCAACACCATTGCCTCTCCGATGAAGCGTGAGTAGTTTACCACAGACCTATGGGTCCATAGCTAGTAGCTAGATGGCTTCTTCTCTCTCTTTGATTCTCAATACAAAGTTCTCCTCAATATTCTTGGAGATCTATTCGATGTAATACTCTTTTGCGGTGTGTTTGCCGAGATCAGATGAATTATGGATTTATGATCTGCTTATCTATGAATATTATTTGAATCTCCTCTGAATTTTTATATGCATGATTTGATATCTTTGCAAGTCTCTTCGAACTATCGATTTGGTTTGGCCAACTAGATTGGTTTTTCTTGCAATGGGAGAAGTGCTTAGCTTTGGGTTCAATCTTGCGGTGTCCTTTCCTAGTGACAGTAGGGGCAGCAAGGCACGTATTGTATTGTTGCCATCGAGGATAAAAAAGATGGGGTTTTCATCGTATTGCTTGAGTTAATTCCTCTACATCGTGTTATCTTGCTTAAAGCGTTACTCCGTTCTTTATGAACTTAATACTCTGGATGCATGCTGGATAACGGTCGATGTGTGGAGTAATAGTAGTAGATGCAGAATCATTTCGGTCTACTTGACACGGACGTGATGCCTATATTCATGATCATTGCCTTAGATATCGTTATAACTTTGCGCTTTTCTATCAATTGCTCGGCGGTAATTTTTTCACCCACCATATTATTTTCTATCTTGAGAGAAGCCTCTAGTGAAACCTATGTCCCCCGGGTCTATTTTCCATCATATAAGTTTCCGATCTACAATTCTAGTTTCCGATTTACTTTCGTTGCAATCTTTTACTTTCCGTTCCATAGATCAAAAATACCAAAAATATTACTTTACCGTTTATCCATCTCTATCAAATCTCACGTTGCAAATAACTGTGAAGGGATTGACAACCCCTTTATCGCGTTGGGTGCAAGGTTGGTGTTTGTTTGTGTAGGTATTTGGTGGCTTGCGCGTTGTCTCTTACTGGATTGATACCTTGGTTCTCAAAACTGTGAGAAATACTTACGCTACTTTGATGCATCATCCTCCTCTTCAAGGGTAAAACCAACGCAAGCTCAAGAGGTAGCAAACATGTGCAGAACTCGAAGGTGTCGTACGTTCGGCGCTTGATCGGTCGGAACGAGAAGAAGTTCGACTACATCAACCGCGTTGTCAAACGCTTCCGCTTTCGGTCTACGAGGTTACGTGGACACACTCTCTCCTTCTCGTTGTTATGCATCTCCTAGATAGATCTTGCGTGAGCGTAGGAATTTGTTTGAAATTGCATGCTACGTTTCCCAACACTTACTACATCTGGGTCTTTCACTGTAGACTCTATGTACCGTGCACTCACACATTTTGAGGTACCAGTGAGTAATAACAAGAAAATTTGGAAGTCCAAGATTCCGCTAAAATTGAAAATTTGTGGTATATTCATAGGGGAGTTGTGTTAACCAAAGACAACCTCGCACGAAGCAACTGGCAAGGGAGTAAGAGGCGTTGCTTTTGTACTCATGACGAGACAACCAAACGCCTCTTTTTTCAATGCAAGTTTGTACGTTCTACGTGGTCAGTCATCCAAATAGCATCAAATTTGCATCCGCCCACAAGTGTTGCCAATATTTTTGTTCATTGGTTGGACGGTATTTCAAATAGTTTTAAAATGCTAATAAGGTGGGAGGGTATGCCTTGATTTGGTCGCTTTGGCTGTGTAGAAATGATTTGGTTTTTAATGAAAAAATGCTTCTCCTCCGCGTGTTATTTTCCAGTGTACACACTTGCTACGTACGTTGTCTATTCTACAACAACCGGAGTACCAATCGCTGTTCAAGGCGGTGTGTACGCGATTGGAGCAGGTGGCTATGGATGTTTTTTCCCGACATGGGTGGCGGCATAACCTTCAGATAGATCCACCACCTCCTTCGACATAGGCATAATGTCGGTCTATAGGACTCTACTGTTGCCGATTTGTCGGTTTTTATTTGATGATTTTTTGTCGGACTTTCGTATGTGGTTGTGTGCAGCCTAGTTATGCAGAAGCCGGGTGTTACTTATAATGCTTTGTATCCGCTTGATGCTACATTTTGAGATAATAAAATCACCCTTTATTGAGAAAAAAAGGCGTGAAAGAAATGGTATGCGTAGAATGTTTAGAAAGTTGTGCGAGTAAATATTTTTATTTAAAATTGATTCTTTGGGGTGCACCGTGTACGTGCACACTGTAACGTGCGGACCTATTTCTATCACGATCATACGATTGCATGATGACAAAAAGATGAGTTTGTTCTAGAAAAAAGAGTTTTTATGGGCTACACAAAGTGGAGATTGATGGAGTCAAGGAGGGAAACACTTTGGCTTCACCGACCTGGAGATTTTAAAACTCCGTCGGCAACCACGAATTTAAACGGTCCACTGCGTACGACCAAGACATCAGACAGGCTTCTTCTTCTTTTCCTTACGTCATCAGACAGGCTGAAAAAAGCGGGAGAGATTATTTGACGTGGACTCGTCGTTCCGCGGCAGCCTCGCGGGGCACGTTTTGGGGCCCTTGTCGTCATTGCGTACGGGCTCTCCAGTCTAGTCCCAGGACCCGGAGAAAGATTATTTTTTCTTTTGAGTTGGGGAGTTTTTCTCTTTTGACGGTAGAGAAAAGAGAAGAAAAATGGCCACGTGATGCCACGAACATTTTTTAAAAACAAAATGTATACGGGGGTACGTACGCTGGTTGCGTGGTCGGCTGTACCTGTCCGAACTGGAGTGCGCCATTTGGACCACATGTCTGCGAGCGGGGCAGCCGGCGTCGGGTCCCGCGGGGGTCGACTCAACGAATACGGGCCGTGGGTTCCATCCGAGTATCCTGTGATATGGGAGCTTAGGTGCTCCCATAATACGGGCTTTTGAGCCATCGGATCTCAGATCCAACGGCGTATGAGAAGCTGATGTAGCTGATGTATTTGTGCGTATTTTTCAGATTCTATGAGGGCTTTTGTGCAAAAATGTTCATCATCTCACATGAACTGTTGGATTTGAGATCCAACAGCTGAGGGCGCACGGGAGCACCTAAGCTTAGGTGCTCCCGGAGCACCAGATATTTTCCCCGTGGGTTCCTGATAGTATCCATCTTTTGATTTTGCTACCCAAAGTGATGGTAAATCACGACAGGCTCCATCTCTGCGTACCCGTGAAGAAACAACCCACAAGATTTTTTTTTTGGTTTTTGCATGAGAGAACACTTGTTGTATGACTCAACCAAAGTGATGTTTTGTTAGGAAAAACTTGCGATCTATTCATTAACTGCCATTCTGTCAAGGTAGTACAAAGAACACCAGAAATACAAATTACATCTAGGTCCGTAGACCATCTAGCGACGACTACAAGTAGTGGAGCGAGTCAAAGCACACTTGGGGGGAGGGGGGAGCCCTGCCAAGTCATAGTCCTACTCTCTACTTGAGTAATACAAGTTTCCCCAAGACCCATCAAGCTTTGGATTTCTTTCACCAAGGAGGAGTAAAACGATCTATTCGTGCCGCTACCTTGAACCATTTTCACAACTTACAAAGAGTCGACCTCGGTAGCAATAGGTCGTTAGCTTCTCATGAGAGCAAGTTACAGTCCCTCCATACAAGCACACAGTTCCACTTCCACCCGGCAATAAAGTTCTCTGCACGATGAGAAAATAATACCACCCTGATTGTCGTGGAGAATGATGCCCGCACCAGCACTCCCGTTTGATACAAACGAACCATCAGAGTTCATCTTCACCCATCCAGTGGCTCGAGGATTCTACACAAGAAGAAAAGCTTTCGTTAGTATCTCATGTACATGAACTACTAGATGATCAAATGAGACTACTCCTTTTCCTTTGCCGGGGTCTGCTAGAGGGTCTTGCGAGATGCCTAAAATGGAATAAATGTAGCTACACAAAAATCTCTTCGAGACTTACATGGGGGAGGAACCTTATCGTGCACAATTTCATTTCGGTCATGTCAACATCTCCATATCGTCAACTTCAGGCATAGCCACTCCTTCCCTGTGTTCCAAACATCATCCAGCAAATCAATTTTACACACATCAGACATTGTGTTCCATAGCTCCTTTGCTAGAGAGCATCTACAGAGTGCATGGAAATTATCTTCAGGCTCTGTTCCACACAACGGGCAAATAGTAGTAACCTCAAGGCCGCTCTTGTGTTTGTTTTCCCAAGTCGGTGGTGAGTGTATAACAACACGCCCGGAAAATTCCAGATGGTAGGAGGAACACCACGGGACCAAATTGGTTTCCAGCAAGACCGTTGCCCACCAGGCACCAAACTTGATGCAACTGCATGTTCACGGGAGGCTTCATATGAGGGCCAAGTTGTAGGGGCTTTTAACCGAGAAAATACCATACTTTCCAAGCCCATGCAAGTGTATCTTCTTCCAACCTCGGCAATGCTGAAAGAACATGTGGTGCCCCCATGTTTACTTTTGGTAATTGATGACAATCTCTATGGACTAATGGTTGCCTTGAGTTATATTTGAAGGATTTGTCCATAGGCATTTCTTGAAGTCCATGTGGTGGTTTCAAGGAGTTTATGTGGTGACCAATGTGTTATTAAGGAATTATCCAAAGATTGGTCATGTGAGAGTTGAGCTTATTGCAAGCATGTCTTGAAAAAGAAGATTGTGTGATCATTCATGTTTACCTTCAAGACATCATCCAAATGAAGAGAGTTGGAAAGAGTCAAGGTTGATCAAGACTAAGTCAAGAGTGAATCAAGTTGATCAACACACAAAGCGCACAAGATGTACCGAGGGATCAAGCGATCCCATGGTATGGTAAGCATTGTCAATTACGCTTTGTGTACTAACCCATGGTCTTGGTGAGAGTTCTTCGTGGGGTTAGGTTGCGGTGTGCAAGTTCAAGTGAAGCATCATGAAGAGATCAAATGCTTGAAGCTTGCCGTCCATTGTGGTGACAATGGACTTGTGAAGATGTTGCGGTGTGCAAGTTCAAGTGAAGCATCATGAAGAGATCAAATGCTGGAAGCTTGCCGTCCATTGTGGTGACAATGGACTTGTGAAGATGTGCGGAAGAGTGGCTCACCCATAGTGGAGTATGGGGGAGCAATCAACTAGTCTTCATCGAGTCAACGCAACCAAGAAAGGTGGTCCAACCTGAGGGAGTCAAGATCGTCATCATCTAGCTCAAGTGGACCATGTGCAAGGCAAAGGTTTGCTCTTGATAGGTTTTCTATTTTACCGGTCTCATGATGGTAGTTGGGAGACCGGGTTATAGGATCGATTGTCGTACTATCAAGGGGGGCTCTCGATGAGTAGCTTGATCGTATCGTTCATAGAGAGCTCAAACCATTGCATCCTTGCATCATCTTTATGTTGGAGATCGTTGCAGAAATTAAAAAAAATTCTACGCATCACCAAGAACAATCTATGGAGTCTTCTAGCAACGAGAGGGAAAAGAGTGCATCTACATACCCTTGTAGATCGCGAGCGGAAGCGTTCAAGTGAACGGGGTTGATGGAGTCGTACTCGTCGTGATCCAAATCACCGATGACCGAGCGCCGAACGGACGGCACCTCCGCGTTCAACACACGTACGGTTGGGGAAGACGTCTCCTCCTTCTTGATCCAGTAAGGGGAAGGGAGAGGTTGATGGAGATCCAGCAGCACGACGGCGTGGTGGTGAAAGCAGCGGGGATCTCGGCAGGGCTTCGCCAAGCTTAGCGAGAAGGAGAGGTGTCACGGGAGGGAGAGGGAGGCGCCAGGGGCTTGGGAGCGGCTGCCCTCCCTCCCCCCCTCTTTATATAGGGCCCCTGGGGGGCGCCGGCCCTAGGAGATCCAATCTCCAAGGGGGGGCGGCGGCCAAGGGGGTGGCTTGCCCCCCAAGCCAAGTGGGGCGCCCCCCACCCCTAGGGTTTCCAACCCTAGGCGCAGGGGGGCCAAGGGGGGCGCACCAGCCCACCAGGGGCTGGTTCCCCTCCCACTTCAGTGTTGGGGAACGTAGTAATTTCAAAAAAATTCCTACGCACACGCAAGATCATGGTGATGCATAACAACGAGAGGGGAGAGTGTTGTTCACGTACCCTCGTAGACCGAAAGCGGAAGCGTTATCACAACGCGGTTGATGTAGTCGTACGTCTTCACGATCCGACCGATCAAGTACCGAACGCACGGCACCTCCGAGTTCTACACACGTTCAGCTCGATGACGTCCCTCGAACTCCGATCCAGCCGAGTGTTGAGGGAGAGTTTCGTCAGCACGACGGCGTGGTGACGATGATGATGTTCCACCGACGCAGGGCTTCGCCTAAGCTCCGCAACGGTATTATCGAGGTGTAATATGGTGGAGGGGGGCACCGCACACGACTAAGAGATCTCAAGGATCAATTGTTGTGTCTCTGGGGTGCCCCCCTGCCCCCGTATATAAAGGAGCAAGGGAGGAGGAGGCCGGCCCTAGGAGGGGGCGCACCAAGTGTGGAGTCCTACTAGGACTCCCTAGTCCTAGTAGGATTCCACCTCCCATATGGAATAGGAAAAGAGGAAGGGAAAAAGAAAAGGAAGGAAGGGGGCGCCCCCCTTCCCTAGTCCAATTCGGACCAGACCAAGGGGAGGGGTGCGGCCACCCTTGAGGCCCTTTTCCTTCTTTCCCGTATGGCCCAATAAGGCCCAATACGTATTCCCGTAACTCTCCGGTACTCCGAAAAATACCCGAATCACTCGGAACCTTTCCGAAGTCCGAATATAGTCGTCCAATATATCGATCTTTACGTCTCGACCATTTCGAGACTCCTCGTCATGTCCCCGATCTCATCCGGGACTCCGAACTCCTTCGGTACATCAACATACATAAACTCATAATAAAACTGTCATCGTAACTTTAAGCGTGCGGACCCTTCGGGTTCGAGAACTATGTAGACATGACCGAGACACCTCTCCTGTCAATAACCAATAGCGGGACCTGGATGCCCATATTGGCTCCCACATATTCTACGAAGATCTTTATCGGTCAGACCGCATAACAACATACGTTGTTCCCTTTGTCATCGGTATGTTACTTGCCCGAGATTCGATCGTCGGTATCTCGATACCTAGTTCAATCTCGTTACCGGCAAGTCTCTTTACTCGTTCCGTAATACATCATCCCGCAACTAACTCATTAGTCACAATTCTTGCAAGGCTTATAGTGATGTGCATTACCGAGTGGGCCCAGAGATACCTCTCCGACAATCGGAGTGACAAATCCTAATCTCGAAATACGCCAACCCAACAACTACCTTTGGAGACACCTGTAGAGCACCTTTATAATCACCCATTTACGTTGTGACGTTTGGTAGCACAGAAAGTGTTCCTCCGGTAAACGGGAGTTGCATAATCTCATAGTCAGAGGAACATGTATAAGTCATGAAGAAAGCAATAGCAACATACTAAACGATCGGGTGCTAAGCTAACGGAATGGGTCAAGTCAATCACGTCATTCTCCTAATGAGGTGATCTCGTTAATCAAATGACAACTTATGTCTATGGCTAGGAAACATAACCATCTTTGATTAACGAGCTAGTCAAGTAGAGGCATACTAGTGACACTCTGTTTGTCTATGTATTCACACATGTATTATGTTTCCGGTTAATACAATTCTAGCATGAATAATAAACATTTATCATGATATAAGGAAATAAATAATAACTTTATTATTGCCTCTAGGGCATATTTCCTTCAGTCTCCAACTTGCACTAGAGTCAATAATCTAGTTCACATCGCCATGTGATTTAACATGAATAGTTCACATCACCATGTGATTAACACCCATGGTTCACATCGTCATGTGACCATCACCCAAAGGGTTTACTAGAGTCAGTAATCTAGTTCACATCGCTATGTGATTAACACCCAAAGAGTACTAGGGTGTGATCATGTTTTGCTTGTGAGATAATTTTAGTCAACGGGTCTGTCACATTCAGATCCGTAAGTATTTTGCAAATTTCCATGTCTACAATGCTCTACATGGAGCTACTCTAGCTAATTGCTCCCACTTTCAATATGTATCTAGACCGAGACTTAGAGTCATCTAGATTAGTGTCAAAACTTGCATCGACGTAACCTTTTACGACGAGCCTTTTGTCACTTCCATAATCGAGAAACATATCCTTATTCCAGTAAGGATAATTTTGACCGCTGTCCAGTGATCTACTCCTAGATCACTATTGTACTCCCTTGCCAAAATCAGTGTAGGGTATACAATAGATCTGGTACACAGCATGGCATACTTTATAGAACCTATGGCCAAGGCATAGGGAATGACTTTCATTCTCTTTCTATCTTTTGCCGTGGTCGGGCTTTGAGTCTTTACTCAATTTCACACCTTGTAACACAGGCAAGAACTCTTTTCTTTGACTGTTCTATTTTGAACTACTTCAAAATCTTGTTAAGGTATGTACTCATTGAAAAATTTATCAAGCGTCTTCATCTATCTCTATAGATCTTGATGCTCAATATGTAAGCAGCTTCACCGAGGTCTATCTTTGAAAAACTCCTTTCAAACACTCCTTTATGCTTTGTAGAATAATTCTACATTGTTTCCGATCAACAATATGTCATTCACATATACTTATCAGAAATGCTGTAGTGCTCCCACTCACTTTCTTGTAAATACAGGCTTCACCGCAAGTCTGTATACAACTATATGCTTTGATCAACTTATCAAAGCGTATATTCCAACTCCGAGATGCTTGCACCAGTCCATTGATGGATCGCTGGAGCTTGCATATTTTGTTAGCACCTTTAGGATTGACAAAACCTTCTGGTTGTATCATATACAACTCTTCTTTAATAAATCCATCAAGGAATGCAGTTTTGTTTATCCCTTTGCCAGATTTCATAAAATGCGGCAATTGCTAACATGATTCGGACAGACTTAAGCATAGATACGAGTGAGAAACTCTCATCGTAGTCAACATCTTGAACTTGTCGAAAACCTTTTTGCGACAATTCTAGCTTTGTAGATAGTGATACTACTATCAGCGTCCGTCTTCCTCTTGACAATCCATTTATTCTCAATTGCTTGCCGATCATCGGGCAAGTCAATCAAAGTCCACACTTTGTTCTCATACATGGATCTCATCTCATATTTCATGGCCTCAAGCCATTTTGCGGAATCTGGGCTCACCATCGCTTCTTCATAGTTCGTAGGTTCGTCATGGTCTAGTAACATAACCTCCAGAACAGGATTACCGTACCACTCTGGTGCGGATCTTACTCTGGTTTACCTACGAGGTTTGGTAGTAACTTGATCTGAAGTTACATGATCATCATCATTAACTTCCTCACTAATTGGTGTAGAAGTCACAGGAACAGATTTCTGTGATCCAATAAGGGAGCAGGTACAGTTACCTCATCAAATTCTACTTTCCTCCCACTCACATCTTTCGAGAGAAACTCCTTCTCTAGAAAGGATCCATACTTAGCAACGAATGTCTTGCCTTCGGATCTGTGATAGAAGGTGTACCCAACTGTCTCCTTTGGGTATCCTATGAAGACACATTTCTCCGATTTGGGTTTGAGCTTATCAGGATGAATTTTTTTCACATAAGCATCGCAACCCCAAACTTTAAGAAACGACAACTTTGGTTTCTTGCTAAACCTCAGTTCATAAGGCGTCGTCTCAACGGATTTTGATGGTGCCCTATTTAACGTGAATGCAGCTGTCTCTAATGCATAACTCCAAAACGATAGTGGTAAATTGGTAAGAGACATCATAGATTGCACTATATCCAATAAAGTACGGTTATGACGTTCGGACACACCATTATGCTGTGGTGTTCCAGGTGGCGTGAGTAGCGAAACTATTTCACATTGTTTTAACTGAAGGCCAAACTCGTAACTCAAATACTCTTCTCCACGATCAGATCGTAGAAACATTATTTTCTTGTTACGATGATTTTCCGCTTCACTCTGAAATTATATGAACTTTTCAAATGTTTCAGACTTCTGTTTCATTAAGGAGATATACCCATATCTGCTCAAATCATCTGTGAAGGTCAGAAAATAATGATACCTGCTACGAGCCTCAATATTCATCGGACCACATACATCTGTATGTATGATTTCCAACAAATCTGTTTCTCTCTCCATAGTTCTGGAGAACGGCGTTTTAGTCATCTTGCCCATGAGGCACGGTTCGCAAGCATCAAGTGATTCATAATCAAGTGATTCCAAAATCCCATCAGTATGGAGTTTCTTCATGCGCTTTACACCAATATGACCTAAACGGCAGTGCCACAAATAAGTTGCACTATCATTATTAACTTTGCATCTTTTGGCTTCAATATTATGAATATGTGTATCACTACGATCGAGATCCAACAAACCATTTTTGTTGGTGTGTATGACCATAGAAGGTTTTTATTCATGTAAACAGAACAACAATTGTTCTCTAACTTAGATGAATAACCGTATTGCAATAAACATGATCAAATCATATTCATGCTCAACGCAAACACCAAATAACACTTATTTAGTTTCAACACTAATCCCGAAAGTACAGGGAGTGTGCGATGATGATCATATCAATCTTGGAACTACTTCCAACACACATCCTCACCTCGCCTTTTACTAGTCTCTGTTTATTCTGCAACTCCCGTTTCGAGTTACTACTCTTAGCAACTAAACCAGTATCAAATACCGAGGGGTTGCTATAAACACTAGTAAGTACACATCAATAACATGTATATCCAATATACCTTTGTTCACTTTGCCATCCTTCTTATCCACCAAATAGTTGGGGTAGTTCCGCTTTCAGTGGCCAGTCCCTTTGCAGTAGAAGCACTTAGTCTCAGGCTTAGGTACAGACTTGGGTTTCTTCACTTGAGTAGCAACTTGCTTGCTGTTCTTTTTGAAGTTCCCCTTCTTCCCTTTGCCCTTTTCTTGAAACTAGTGGTCTCGTCAACCATCAACACTTGAAGTGGTCTCGTCAACCATCAACACTTGATGTTTTTCTTGATTTCTACCTTCGTCGATTTAAGCATCACGAAGAGCTCGGGAATTACTTTCGTCATCCCTTGCATACTATAGTTCATCACGAAGTTCTACTAACTTGGTGATGGTGACTAGAGAATTATGTCAATCACTATTTTATCTGGAAGATTAACTCCCACTTGATTCAAGCGATTGTAGTACCCAGACAATCTGAGCACATGCTCACTAGTTGAGCGATTCTCCTCCATCTTTTAGCTATAGAACTTGTTGGAGACTTCATATCTCTCAACTCGGGTATTTGCTTGAAATATTAACTTCAACTCCTGGAACATCTCATATGGTCCATGACGTTCAAAACGTCTTTGAAGTCCCGATTCTAAGCCGTTAAGCATGGTGCACTAAACTATCAAGTAGTCATCATATTGAGCTAGCCAAACGTTCATAACGTCTGCATCTGCTCCTGCAATAGGTCTGTCACCTAGCGGTGCATCAAGGACATAATTTTTCTGTGCAGCAATGAGGATAATCCTCAGATCACGGATCCAATCCGCATCTTTGCTACTAACATTTTTCAACATAACATTTCTCTAGGAACATATCAAAAATAAACAGGGAAGCAACAACGCGAGCTATTGATCTACAACATAATTTGCAAAATACTATCAGGACTAAGTTCATGATAAATTTAAGTTCAATTAATCATATTACTTAAGAACTCCCACTTAGATAGACATCTCTCTAATCATCTAAGTGATTACGTGATCCAAAGCAATTAAACCATGTCCGATTAACACGTGAGATGGAGTAGTTTCAATGGTGAACATCACTATGTTGATCATATCTACTATATGATTCACGCTCGACCTTTCGGTCTCTGTGTTCCGAGGCCATATCTGTATATGCTAGGCTCGTCAAGTTTAACCTGAGTATTCCGCGTGTGCAACTGTTTTGCACCCGTTGTATTTGAACGTAGAGCCTATCACACCCGATTAACACGTGGTGTCTCAGCACGAAGAACTTTTGCAACGGTGCATACTCAGGGAGAACACTTTTATCTTGAAATTTTAGTGAGAGATCATCTTATAATGCTACCGTCAATCAAAGCAAGATAAGATGCATAAAGGATTAACATCACATGCAATCAATATAAGTGATATGATATGGCCATCATCATCTTGTGCTTGTGATCTCCATCTCCGAAGCACCGTGCTTGTGATCTCCATCTCCGAAGCACCGTCATGATCACCATCGTCACCGGCGCGACACCTTGATCTCCATCGTAGCATCGTTGTCGTCTCGCCAACTTATTGCTTTTACGACTATCGCTACCGCTTAGTGATAAAGTAAAACTATTACATGGCGATTGCATCTCATACAATAAAACGACAACCATATGGCTCCTGCCAGTTGCCGATAACTCGGTTACAAAACATGATCATCTCATACAACACATTATATCACATCATGTCTTGACCATATCACATCACAACATGCCCTGCAAAAACAAGTTAGACGTCCTCTACTTTGTTGTTGCAAGTTTTACGTGGCTGCTACGGGCTTAGCAAAACCGTTCTTACCTACGCATCAAAACCACAACGATAGTTTGTCAAGTTGGTGCTGTTTTAACCTTCGCAAGGAACGGGCGTAGCCACACTCGGTTCAACTAAAGTGAGAGAGACAGACACCCGCCAGTCACCTTTAAGCAACGAGTGCTCCGAACGGTGAAACCAGTCTCGCGTAAGCGTACGCGTAATGTCGGTCCGGGCCGCTTCATCCACAATACCGCTGAACCAAAGTATGACATGCTGGTAAGCAGTATGACTTATATCGCCCACAACTCACTTGTGTTCTACTCGTGCATAGCATCAACGCATAAAACCAGGCTCGGATGCCACTGTTGGGGAACGTAGTAATTTCAAAAAAATTCCTACGCACACGCAAGATCATGGTGATGCATAACAACAAGAGGGGAGAGTGTTGTCCACGTACCCTCGTAGACCGAAAGCGGAAGCGTTATCACAACGCGGTTGATGTAGTCGTACGTCTTCACGATCCGACCGATCAAGTACCGAACGCACGGCACCTCCGAGTTCTACACACGTTCAGCTCGATGACGTCCCTCGAACTCCGATCCAGCCGAGTGTTGAGGGAGAGTTTCGTCAGCACGACGGCGTGGTGACGATGATGATGTTCCACCGACGCAGGGCTTCGCCTAAGCTCCGCAACGGTATTATCGAGGTGTAATATGGTGGAGGGGGGCACCGCACACGACTAAGAGATCTCAAGGATCAATTGTTGTGTCTCTGGGGTGCCCCCCTGCCCCCGTATATAAAGGAGCAAGGGAGGAGGAGGCCGGCCCTAGGAGGGGGCGCACCAAGTGTGGAGTCCTACTAGGACTCCCTAGTCCTAGTAGGATTCCACCTCCCATATGGAATAGGAAAAGAGGAAGGGAAAAAGAAAAGGAAGGAAGGGGGCGCCCCCCTTCCCTAGTCTAATTCGGACCAGACCAAGGGGAGGGGTGCGGCCACCCTTGAGGCCCTTTTCCTTCTTTCCCGTATGGCCCAATAAGGCCCAATACGTATTCCCGTAACTCTCCGGTACTCCGAAAAATACCCGAATCACTCGGAACCTTTCCGAAGTCCGAATATAGTCGTCCAATATATCGATCTTTACGTCTCGACCATTTCGAGACTCCTCGTCATGTCCCCGATCTCATCCGGGACTCCGAACTCCTTCGGTACATCAACATACATAAACTCATAATAAAACTGTCATCGTAACTTTAAGCGTGCGGACCCTTCGGGTTCGAGAACTATGTAGACATGACCGAGACACCTCTCCTGTCAATAACCAATAGCGGGACCTGGATGCCCATATTGGCTCCCACATATTCTACGAAGATCTTTATCGGTCAGACCGCATAACAACATACGTTGTTCCCTTTGTCATCGGTATGTTACTTGCCCGAGATTCGATCGTCGGTATCTCGATACCTAGTTCAATCTCGTTACCGGCAAGTCTCTTTACTCGTTCCGTAATACATCATCCCGCAACTAACTCATTAGTCACAATTCTTGCAAGGCTTATAGTGATGTGCATTACCGAGTGGGCCCAGAGATACCTCTCCGACAATCGGAGTGACAAATCCTAATCTCGAAATACGCCAACCCAACAACTACCTTTGGAGACACCTGTAGAGCACCTTTATAATCACCCATTTACGTTGTGACGTTTGGTAGCACAGAAAGTGTTCCTCCGGTAAACGGGAGTTGCATAATCTCATAGTCAGAGGAACATGTATAAGTCATGAAGAAAGCAATAGCAACATACTAAACGATCGGGTGCTAAGCTAACGGAATGGGTCAAGTCAATCACGTCATTCTCCTAATGAGGTGATCTCGTTAATCAAATGACAACTTATGTCTATGGCTAGGAAACATAACCATCTTTGATTAACGAGCTAGTCAAGTAGAGGCATACTAGTGACACTCTGTTTGTCTATGTATTCACACATGTATTATGTTTCCGGTTAATACAATTCTAGCATGAATAATAAACATTTATCATGATATAAGGAAATAAATAATAACTTTATTATTGCCTCTAGGGCATATTTCCTTCATTCAGCCCATGGGGCCCTCCGGGATAGGTGGCCCCACCCGGTGGACCCCCGGGACCCTTCCGGTGGTCCCGGTACAATACCGGTGACCCCCGAAACTTTCCCGGTGGCCGAAACTGGATTTCCTATATACAATTCTTCACCCCCGGACCATTCCGGAACTCCTCGTGACGTCCGGGATCTCATCCGGGACTCCGAACGACTTTCAGATTTCCGCATACTAATATCTCTACAACCCTAGCGTCACCGAACCTTAAGTGTGTAGACCCTACGGGTTCGGGAGACATGCAGACATGACCGAGACGACTCTCCGGTCAATAACCAACGGCGGGATCTGGATACCCATGTTGGCTCCCACATGTTCCATGATGATCTCATCGGATGAACCACGATGTCGAGGATTCAATCAATCCCGTATACAATTCCCTTTGTCAATCGGTACGTTACTTGCCCGAGATTCGATCGTCGGTATCCCAATACCTTGTTCAATCTCGTTACTGGCAAGTCACTTTACTCGTACCGTAATGCATGATCCCGTGACCAAACACTTGGTCACATTGAGCTCATTATGATGATGCATTACCGAGTGGGCCCAGAGATACCTCTCTGTCATACGGAGTGACAAATCCCAGTCTCGATTTGTGCCAACCCAACAGACACTTTCGGAGATACCCATAGTGCACCTTTATAGCCACCCAGTTACGCTGTGACGTTTGGCACACCCAAAGCACTCCTATGGTATTCGGGAGTTGCACAATCTCATGGTCTAAGGAAATGATACTTGACATTTGGAAAAGCTCTAGCAAACGAACTACACGATCTTGTGCTATGCTTAGGATTGGGTCTTGTCCATCTCATCATTCTCCTAATGATGTGATCCCGTTATCAATGACATCCAATGTCCATAGTCAGGAAACCATGACTATATGTTGATCAACGAGCTAGTCAAATAGAGGCTCAATAGGGACATGTTGTGGTCTATGTATTCACACATGTATTACGATTTCCGGATAACACAATTATAGCATGAACAATAGACAATTATCATGAACAAGGAAATATAATAATAACAATTTTATTATTGCCTCTAGGGCATATTTCCAACACTTTATTGGTTCTTGTTTGGTTCTTCTCTTTGTGAGTTTTGGAGCTTATGGTCATCTTGATGACAAGCTCGAGTTCATCGAAAACGGAGTTCACTCGCATCTTCTATGATGTTTTCGATGTTGGAGGTTATGCCGGTTCTTCTCGGTTGGAGGTTTCACTCTTCTATTTGTTGGCATACCTCCCTGCCTCTTCTTCCTCTATCCAACAAGCTTGAGTTTGCTCAATTCGGAGCTCATATGCAGAAGTTATGGCAGTTTTGGTCCCAGCGGTAGTACCGCGGGTCGGAGCGGTAGTACCGCTTGGGTGCTACAAGCGGTAGTACCGCTGGTAGCCCCCAGCCGTAGTACCGCTGCGGTCTCGTGCTAGTACCGCCTCGATTCGAGGGGTATTTTTTCGTGTCGGGTTTTATGGTACTAGCCGCGGCAGTGGGGGCCGTAGTACCGCTCGTATGCGGTAGTACCGCCCTGGCCACCGCAGTAGTACCGCTCTGGCCCCAGCGGCAGTACCGCGGGGGGGAGCGGTAGTACCGCTGGCCAAGCGGTAGTACCGCTGGCCAAGCGGTAGTACCGCTGGCCAAGCGGTAGTACCGCTAGCCAAGCAGTAGCACCGCTCTCTGCGGGGCTGGTGTGGGGGGTAACGGTTGGATTGTCCCCCCCCCCCACTATATAAGGAGGTCTTCTTCCCCAATGAACCTTATCCTTTGAGCTCGTGTTCTTCCCCCATTGTTGACCTTCTTCGAGCTTGCTAACTCTCAATCCCTCCATGGATTCTTGCTAGTTTTTGAGGGAAAAGAGAGAGGAGATCTAGATCCAAATTTCCACCAATCACTTTCTCCTCTATGTGAGGGGAACCCCTTGGATCTAGATCTTGGAGTTCTTGGTGTTCTCCTTCTTGTTCTTCCTCTCTTTTTCCTCCCTAGCATTAGTTGCTTCGGTGGGATTTGAGAGAGAAGGACTTGGGCACTCCGTGTGCCCTTGCCATTGCATTTGGTGCATTGGTTTGAGTTCTCCACGGTGATACGTGGAAGTTACAAGTTGAGAAGCTTATTACTCTTGGGTGCTTGGTGCCCTTGAGCTTGTTCCTCTTGGGTGCTTGGGCGCCCTAGACGGTTGGTGGTGTTCGGAGCTCAATCATTGTGGTGTAAAGCTCCGGGCAAGCGTCGGGGTCTCCAATTAGGTTGTGGAGATCGCCCCGAGCAATTTGACGGGTACCGGTGACCGCCCCCAAGGGTTGCCAAAGTGTACGGGTTCGGTGACCGCCCCCAAGGGTTGCCATTTGTACGGGTTCGGTGACCGCCCTCAAGGGTCCCTTAGTGGAATCACGGCATCTTGCATTGTGCGAGGGCGTGAGGAGATTACGGTGGCCCTAGTGGCTTATTGGGGAGCATTGTGCCTCCACACCGCTCCAAACGGAGATTAGCATCCGCAAGGGTGTGAACTTCGGGATACATCGTCGTCTCCGCGTGCCTCGGTTATCTCTTACCCGAACCCTTTACTTATGCACTTTACTTTGTGATAGCCATATTGTTTCTTGTCATATATCTTGCTATCACTTAGTTGTTTATCTTGCTTAGCATAAGTTGTTGGTGCACATAGGTGAGCCTAGTTGTTGTAGGTTTTGTCCTTGTCAAATTAACCGCTAGGTTTATTCCGCATTTGTTCAAGCCTAAACTGTAATTATTTTAAAGCGCCTATTCACCCCCCCCCTCTAGGCGACATCCACGATCTTTCAAATGCTCTTATTCTTAAGATCTCTGGAACATCACAAGGTAGGAAGTAATTTATCAATAGATCAAGTTTCCAGGAAACATTATCATTCAGGAGCTCTGAAACATATCGAATTTTGCACCTCCCTTGCGTTGTTACTAGTTCATATGAATCCGGTCTTGGAATCCAATTATCACGCCACATCCGGATGGCTCTTATGTTACCAACACACTATGCAAGTCCTTCTTTAGCATATCAACGCCATGACTAATCGCAAGCAAGGAAGATGACACATTACCAGAAAAACGGTGTGTCCGAGGAAGGTGATTCAATGCTTTCCAATGGACCTTTCACCACCCCTTCTTCGATCCGCAATAAAAGTTCCTGGCCATCCTAGTCAAATCATCACACACCGAGAAGGGTGGTTTAAAAACTCCCATATTATACATAGGCAAGGCTTGTGCGACTAACTGATAATCCCCTCAAAACAAGAGCTAGTAATCTTTAAAAAAACCACACTTGCTCTTGCATAGGAACTGGGTATGCTTGACCAAATAATATGGAACATTTGTTATAATTCAGGCATTGTCTAGTAGCCAGTCCATATAAATCAAGATCACTTTTTATGTTCGTAGCTTCATCATGAGAAACCTAAAAAAACAACATAGTGTCATCCACAAACAGTAAGTGTGAGATTTTTGGCGCCCTTCGGCGGATTTTTACCATGATATTATTGGAATTCATGCCATTCTTGAGAATAACAGAGAATCCATCAGCGGCAACAAGAAATAGAAAGAGTGATAAGGGCCCCCCTTGCCGAAGCCCATGTGTTGGTGCAAATGAATCCAAAGAGGGCCCCATTAATTTAACAGAAACCTCATCAATGTGACACATGTCATAATCCAGTTAATCCGTCGATGAGAGAAACCCAACCTTTTGCATCACTTGTTCCAAGAAACCCCATTCCACCCTAATACACTATCATAAGCCACAGATAAATCCAACTTGTATGCATAGAAGCTCTTGCTTTATGTAATGATTGCACTCAAAGGCAACAAGGGCATTATCAGTGATCAAACTACCTGGAACGAAGGCTTGCTCTTGGGACATAAGATCATCCTGTACAGGCCTTGGTCTAATCACTAGACACGACACTTGGAGATCACTTTATAAATTATATTACATGAGCTGATGGGCCTGAAATCATATAATTTCTTGGTTTTTTTTAATGAGTACTATAGAAGTAGCGTTCACACCTTGAGGCAGAGGAGGTTTTTGCGGAAGTTCAACATCCTCTACAACACCTATTTTCCCACTACCCCACCTTGTTCGAGCATCAAACAAAACTTATCTAAATTCCTTTTTAGCAAGCATAATGTTCCGTCGTCCACTGCTTCTTTAGTACAATCTTAAGTACATTCCCCTTTTCTCTCCATTTTGTTTTTCCCCTCATATCTATGAGTTTTTTCATCTGTTTTACCTAAAAACACTTTAGGTACCCCATATTTAATTAATTACCAAATACAATCTTATTTTTTTGGTAACACAATAAGGGTTTACAAATCGAATAATTTATTTGGCAAGTAAATTATGAGCATGATTTTTTTGGTAAATGCTTATTTGCACAACCGCGGTAATATGGACAGGTAAATCATGGGCTAGTGTACTAAATAAAAGTTACTAAATATGCCATTAATTAAAATTAACTATTGCGTGCAGGAAAAAATGCAATTAGAAGCACATAGATAGATTACAAAAAGGTTTCTGCTAATTTACAATCGCTCAAGATTTTTTTCGTTCTTACTGGACACGATCATCAACCTGTGTAAGATATTTTTTTTCTAAACTTCAAGAAAAAAGTAACACAACAAGGTGTTTTCCTTTTATAGCTTACCAGTCTAAAGTACAACAAGGTGAACTTAAAAAAAACAGTATGAACATTTTAGTAAAATCAACCGGGGAGATAATAATACATTGTGTGTACATGATGAATAAATTCTTATAAGAAAGTGAACATCAGTTTAGGCATATATGGATAGATTTGTAAACTGAACTTGGGGTTGGTTGATTCCCAACAAGGTGAACGTATATGTCTTCATTTAAGAAATGACAGAAGGTGAAGGTCCTCTTTAGAGTACAAAAATTTTATGCGAAACCAAATTCTTGTTGGTTTTTTGTTGGGAATTTCAATCTCTCACGAGACCATATTTTTTTGGCATTTTCCCTATGTTTATGGAAATAAATACTCCCTCCATTTTTCAGGTTTTGCACTTTTTACTTGCGTCAAATTTTTATTTTATATGTTCATTGTCTATAGTAACTTTTGAGAAAGAGCTCCGACCATTCTCTGACCGGGGGCAATACAGGAAAAAAATAGAATCTGGAAGTGTCAGAATGCAAGAAAAAGAAGAAATAAACCGAACTGAATAGGCCACGAGCCCCATGACCACAAAAATGACCGTCTCTTCCCCCTTCATCCGCTTCGCTATTTGCTTGTTGTACTATCTTGCCGCCAGGTATGGTACAACAAGGGAGACTTTTTTTTGACGTGAGCAAGGGGGACTTTTTAAAAACTGCGGCAACATATTAGTAAAATCAACTGGCGAGACGTGAACCAACCTGTGGTTGGATGGTTAGAGGGACAGTGGTATTCTCAGTCCACCAGGGTTCAAATCCTGGTGTGCGTTCGTAAAAAAATCAACTAGCGAGACAATAACACATTTTGTGTACTAGATGAACAAATTCTTACAAGAAAGCAAACATTAATTTAGGCATCTATGGATAAATTTGTAAATTCAACTTGGGGTTGGCTAATTCTCAATCGACCGAGATGTAGATGTTCCATTAAAAAAATGACAAAAGGTGAAGGCCCTCTCTAGAGTATAAGATTTACTCTCTCCATTTCTAAATATAAGTCTCTTTAGATATTTCAATATGAACTACATAAGGATATATATAAACATATTTTAGAGTGTGGATTCACTTATTTTGCTTTGCACGTAGCCCATATTGGAATCTCTAAAAGAACTTATAGTTAGGAACGGAGAAAGTATATGTTTCTTTTGTAGGAATATATTTAGAGTATTTTTCTATGGCAGTGATTTAGATCAAAGAATTGCGATACCAAATTATTATTATTATTTGTTGGGAATTTGAATCTCTCACGAGACCATATTTGTTTTGCATTTCCCCTATTTTTATCGAAACAAATACTCCTGCCGTTTTCAGGTTTTGCAACCCCCCCCCCCCCCCCCCCTACTTGCAAATTTACTTGCGTCAAATTTTATTTTATATTTCCAGTTTCCTATACTTTTTTTCTGAAAAGGATCTCCTACCATTCTCTGACCCGGGGCGATACATGAAAAGCAAGATCTGAAAGTGCCAAAACGCAAACACAAAATAGAAGGAACCCACGAGGCCACGAGCCCCACGACCACAAAAATGATCATCTCCTCCTCCTCCTCCCTCCGCTTCGCAATTTGCTTTTCATATAAGCCATAACTCGCCTCCTCCATTGCTTCTTTTCCAGCCTCCCGCTTCCTCCCGCCGTCGCTGTCCCCACCGGCCTTCCCCCCGCCGCCCCATCCATGGCCTCTCGAAATCATGGCCCTACCCCGGCCTCCTCCCTCGCCACGCCCCTCCTCTCCGACTCCATCACGCCCACCACCCCCACCCGCGCCGCCAACGGCCACGCGCGGGGCCACGACGGCGACGACGACCTCTGCGCCGCCGCCTCGGTGTGCGACGGCGGCGACCCGTTCGCGTTCCTCTCGGAGGACAGCCGCCCGCCGCGGCCGCCGGGCCCGTCCCCCGCCGACCCGTTCCGCAACAGGACGCCGTGGCTGGGCGGCCCGTACGGGTGGGCCAGGACGCTGCTGCTCGCGCCGGTCGCGGCGGCGCGGCTCGTGCTCTTCGGGCTGGCCATCGCGATCGGGTACGCAGCCACGTGGGTGGCGCTGCGCGGCTGGACCGACTCGCGGGAGCGCCCGCGGGAGGGCGCCGGCCCCATGCCGGCCTGGCGCCGCCGGCTCATGTGGGTCACCAGGCTCTCCGCGCGCTGCATCCTCTTCTCCTTCGGGTCAGTGCCTCCGCCTCAGCAAGCGCCGTTAGCTGCAGCAGCAGCTCTGCTCGGATTGGGTTTCGATCTGATCTGAACGTTTGGCGCTCGATCGATGAGCCGCTGGGAAGCTTCGAATTTTTTCACTAGATGATTAGGTTTCGGCCGCGAGGCGACACATGCCGAAGCTGCCGCGGATGGATGACGCGATCGGGAGATGTTTGGTTGGTTTGCAGAATTTGGGGGGGATTTGCCTTGCGGCACGTGTGTGGGCAGCGATTTGTTTGGTGGGGGCGACGCCGACGCCGTATCAGCTCGGAAGGTGAAGGACCGTGCGGGTGACTTTGTTTGTTACGACATGCACTTAATACGGCTGACCGACAGGAACGGGAGGGCCATCTGGTTAATATATCACAGTTCACCGTAGGTTGGAAACTGATTCTTGCACGGCCCGTCTCCCTCTGCTTAGCTTTTGCTTGGGTTTTTAGATCAGAACATTGCTGGTGATGATGCCTCGCCAATTTGATACGAGGAGCTTGCTAGAGAGAACCTCAAGAATTAGTGGAGGACACTTATTTCAACAAAACTACTACCGGTAATTTGGTTCCACCCCTATTATTTGGGGGCAGGAATCAGGTGGTCCGTAATGTGTGTGACTGTGGATAATTCAAATGGGAATAATGTGTGATAATTCAAATGATGATGATATTCCATGCTGGAAGCACAGTTCTTGTGCTGTACGGCTTTATGCTTTACATTACTGGCAATTGCTCAGTTGAATGTTTTGGGTACAATTCATTGAATGTTTTAAAACGATGTCAAAGTGGTGACTGGTGAGGAACCTTGCTTACCAACCTTCCCTGAAATAAAATGAAAAGCTAACTGGCGAAAAATCATTTGTACAATGCGCTCTACTGCTTGTTTATACTTACTGGAGGGTTTCTGGTTTTGACCGCATACTTATCATATTTTCTCATCTTATATTGCTATTGAGTACTGTCTGATATTTGTTGGCCACTCGTTTGTACTCTCAGGTATCACTGGATCACACGAAAAGGAAGGCCTGCGCCTAGAGAGCTTGCACCTATAGTCGTTTCCAATCATGTATCATACATAGATCCCATATACTTCTTCTATGAATTGTTCCCAACCATTGTTTCATCGGATTCCCATGATGCCATACCATTTGTTGGAACAATCATAAGAGCAATGCAGGCATGTTCCTTTACATTCTCCTCTTGAAGCATCTCAATTTGCAAGTTCCTTTCAAGTGTCAAACTTTATGACAATTTATACCTATCTTACAGGTTATATACGTTGATAGATTCTCGCCAGCTTCAAGGAAGTCAGCTGTGAATGAAATAAAGGTTAGGATGCTTCCCATCAGGCCTTGACCCCATAGTTGTTCTGCACTTCCTACTTTTGTCATCTAAAGTGCACAGCGTAACTAATTTTAAAAGTTGATTCCATGCAACTCATACTAGAACATAAGACAAACAACTTGATTGTCTATTAGTTATTGTGTTCATATGGTACATTTTAGGATGTGCTTTCAGAGAAAGGCAGCTGGCAATAGCTTTCCGCGTGTCCTGTTGTTCCCTGAAGGCACTACAACAAATGGGAGATTCCTGATCTCATTCCAACATGGAGCATTCATACCTGGCTACCCTGTTCAACCAGTTGTTGTTCGTTACCCCCATGTGCACTTTGACCAATCCTGGTTAGTATCTCTAAGATTATACATTCTTCTTTTGTTTTCTTTTTGTGCTGTTCCCTGTCATAATTGTCATTGTGTTTCAGGGGAAACATATCACTAATAGCACTCATGTTCAAGATGTTCACCCAGTTTCACAACTTCATGGAGGTCTGCATTTCTTGCACACCTCAGCCACTATCTGTCATGTTTATTGGCAGCAATTCCTCACACAATAAGCTCATTCCTTATATGAATAATTGATTTTACAGGTAGAGTACCTCCCTATTGTCTACCCCCCTGAGATCAAGCAAGAGAATGCCCTTCATTTTGCAGAGAATGTAATACTGTTTTACTCAAATGAATCGTCCTTTCAACACCTATGGTTTTCTGTAGCAATGTGGTCATAATATTTTTATTCTACAGACCAGCTATGCTATGGCACACGCCCTTAATGTTTTACCGACTTCTTATTCATATGCTGATTCAATGATTGCGTCAAGAGCAGAAGAAGCTGGAAAGGTAACAGGCCACCTACAACACGGTCTATATTCTAAATTCATGTGCCAGCTTTGACCTTTGTTTTCTGGAGTCCTTACCATATGGAATCTTCCAGAATTTCAAATGGCGGTAACTGGAGATGGGCATGCGTCCCCTTGAGTAGGAAGTAGGAATTTGACTCTAATAAGCTGAGTTTCCGTTTGCAGGCCAACTGCTCAAGTTATATGGTGGAAATGGCTTGGGTAAAAGAAGTAAGTCTTTCTTAAATTACACTGTATGTAGAACTTGGTGAACAAACCTATCAAAGAAACATCATAAGATTGTGAAGTTGTGCTAGTATTGAACAAAATGTTATGGTACAACGTTGATTTCATTTGCCTTTAAGTTTGCTTCTTTGTGCATCTAGAGGTATCTCTTGCTTCACTATAATGAGACATTTTTCTTCTCTGTGAGGATAGATGAATGATAGTTGTAGACTTGTACGTAGTTGATTTTTTTTCCATGATCCACGCAGCTTTTTATTTCACATGTTGGCTCTTTCCAAAGTATTGTGCATACTGCTTTCAGCTATGTGGTAGTATCTGATTCTCTTTACATCTGTTTTCAGGTGTATGGTGTAAGCACAGCAGAAGCAATGGAACTCTTGGAGCACTTTTTGGCTATGAATCCAGACAGTGAGTAAGTTCTTCGTCCCTTAAGTGACAACTATTGGATTGCCTCATAGAAGATTGTAAAAGTTTGGTCATTAAGGATTGCTTGCTTAAAGGATGCAATATTATCTTGGTTCTCTGTTTATATGTAGACACGCCTATTATGTTCTGTCATTCTGCAGTGTAGTGATAAATACAATTAACCAATTCTTGCAGTGGACGTGTTAAAGCACAAGATTTTTGGGCTATTTTTGGCCTAGATTGCAGTCCTCTATGCAAGAAGGTACTAACACTCTCCTCCCTGCAAATGCCATCAAGCTTAATTTCCTTACAACAAAATTGACAGAAAACTTATTTGAAACTATCATCTTTGCTGAACTCGCATAATTGTTTTCAGATATTTCACTACTTCGATTTTGAAAATAAGGAATCCGTCACATTCCGACAGGTATTGACTTGAAACGCAGTCTTATCTCGCAGCTGGCATATGGTTCTACATATATGGCCATATGTTTACCCAGTATCGTTGTAGGCTATTTGCTGTATGTTTTCCTAACATGCTACCACGGTACTACCTGATGTACACAGTTCCTGGTCGGGTGTGCGCACCTCAGGAAGCAGCCATTGTTTGAGGGAGTGTGCGAAACCGCCTTCGAGAAATGCAAGGCCCCCGGGACCTCTGACATATCCCTTGCACAGCTAGCCGACGCCCTGCGGTCGGGCATGCTTCCTCCAGCAGACGATGGGGTGAGTTTTCCACCTTCAGGTCCACTTGGATGCAACATTAGTGTGCCGACTTGACTCACCCTGTCTGTTCTCCGATTCCAGATGCTGAAGCTGTTCGAGACGTTTGACATTGATGACGACGACAAAATCAGCAGGGATGACTTTGTGGCATGCCTTGCAAGGTTCCCTTTCATGATCGCCCTCTTCGCTGGCCGGATCAACGGGGAGGTTTACATCGAGATAGTTTGATGATTGATGGAGTTGTAACCCCTCAGTTTGATGGTTGATGGAGTTGTTACCCTTCCTTTGTGTAGAGGGGTGATTGCGCCACTCCACGGTCCGTTTAGTAGACAGATCAAAGTCCAGCTATACCTTTGCTTTGCGCATCTCAAACTGGCTAACCAGTACAGCGTGGCAATTTTGTTCCATTTATTCTTCGAGGGGATATGTGTAGATAGGAGTGTTGTGGCACAATGGATTCTGCATATGGTTGTTGAATTGGATGTGCACATAGAAAGCACCTGTAACATCAAATAGAAGTTTTTGGGAAGATAATGCTGGCTTTCCCTTGCACGTTTATAACTGAAGTACTGCACGATCGTAACACTTATAACTGAGATAAGCGTGAGTAAACAAGTTGCACGGCATCAGTAGGCAATACTGAATACTGCTTTTGACGGACGGTGAGTCGAGTCTACTCAGTAGGCAACACGGTTTTATATGGACGTTGAGTTGAGTTTGATCAATCACATTGCAGCGTCAACACATCGACAGCACCTCTGTTTTCACGTTTTATGGCTTTCCGGGAGGGTATTTACACGAGGGAAAACAAAGGAGAAATGAAGAGAGCTAAAACAAGAAACGGCTTCAAGTAGGCTGGCTGAAAAAATTAGTCTGCCGTGCCGTGGCACGAGACAAGAAGATTTTTTTACAGTATATGTATGGTGCTTCTTGTCTCTTTTTTCCTTTCTCCTGTTCTGTTCCTGGAATATCTTTACATTACAATGCACTTCTCTTTCTTCGACTCGGTTCTTGCAGGCGGTGGGACATTTGACCTCTGCTGCAGAATTAAACCACAAGTGATTCAGACAAGTGAAAGCATGAACCGGCTGCATAAGAATTGTTACTAAATATATACTACCTCCGTCCGAAAAAGCTTGTCCCAAGCTTGTCCCTCAAATGGATGTATCTAGTACTAACTTGGTGCTAAATACATTCATTTGAGGGACAAGCTTTTTCGGAGGGAGGGAGTATATAGGATATAAAATGTGTAAAGTAGGCTAGGACAAAGATAGGCCGCCTGGTTACTAAGCGATTGTGAATCATTGATACCATAAGCGGTGAAAATGTAGGTAAAAACCACCAGGAATGATAAATTTCAGTGTAAGGACTACAGAGGAATTTACTATTTAGGATCCATGACTAAATGGATAATTACTGGTTCTGGGCAATATTATTAATTTCATGTAAAATATGGAAAATAGGTAGCTTTTGACATTGTAGCAACAATATAGATGGTTCACAAGTTGACATTAAAATACCACTTGAGTACAAAAGTGGTTCAAGCATAGTAGTTATTCCCTCCGTCCCAAAACAAGTGTCTCAACTTTAGTATGGTATGATGGAGTAGTTTTCAGGATTCACAAGCAGAACCAATGTGACTTCAGGGTTAGGGGTTGTGGTCATGTTTCACTCAAATAAAATGAAAGTACTAGGTCAAAACTGGCATGTACCTGTTGCATTTTGCAACATGGTATATACAGGTTCACAAATCTCCCACATTTAACCTTTAACTATGGGAATAATGGGATGACAGCTGTCAGGACATAAAGAATATAATAATTGTAGCAGGCAATGCGTGATAGTTACTCCCTCCGTTCACTATTATAAGATGTTGTAACCTTTTTCCAATCAGATGTATATAGACGTGTTTTAGTGTGTTTGTTAACTCATTTCAATCCATATGTAGTCCATACCAAAATATCCAAAACGTCTTGTAATAATGAACAGAGGGAGTAGATGTTTACTGGCCATGATGATTAGACGTTCGCTATATTTAGCAACATGCATCAAGCCAAAGGAAACATACCCTTGGGCCAACAACAAGTCCTAGCCGGCTTGATGATTGATTGGGTGTCTGGTGTGTTTGCGTCTGTTGCTGCTGTTGTTGTTGTTGAGGCTGCTGCTGTTCTGGTGGAGGCTGCTGTCGCTCAAACTCCTGTTGTTGAAGTGCGATAGCTAGCTCTAAATCCGAGCTGCCAGTATAAAAGAAAACCATGCGCTCAGGTTAGGCCTTGGGAATGTACACGTGCAAATACAAGTATATTTGAGGGTTCGCCTATTGCCTGCAACCATGCATTGTACAGTTTTCTTTATCATTGCACATTTCCCTAGTCAGGCTAACCTGTTAAATGGGATAACTCACGCACATTTTCCTAATCAGGCTAAATGTCATGCTATCTTGTTGAACAGGATAATTCATACACATTTTCCTAGTCAGGCTAATGTCATGCTAACCTGTTAAACAGGTTAACCTAGACCACACAGGTGCTACAAGCCTACAACCATCTCTTGGATCAGTGATCGATCATACCCTACTGATAATGCATCTAAAACTATGATTGCCGGCAGTATTTTAAGTGACCAGACGTATAGAGAACAAAAGGATCACTACAAAATTCAAGATCCCCAACCAACTCATCAACCAGGCAAGGAACTAGAATGGGAAATAGCCACAAGACTCAGTAGAACAGACTGGATTGCAAGCCTAAAACAAGCAGAAGTGCAGAACAGAGCCAGGAACAGCAAAAGGCATAACTAAGAAGAGCAGAGTGGGAAAATACTACATAGCTTCAACTGGCATCATAATATCACATCATATCTGACAATACAAATATTAACATGGTTGCAAAGGTTAAAATGTTATGCAATAGTAATTTGGATAAGATCTGCTTTCTGACCAACATAGAACTTGGCAAAAAAAAAAGAGTAGGAGGGGCATACTCTCCAGATGAGTTCGGCATAGTGGAATTGTCAAATTGAGCAATATAGTCCTGAGGATAGAACAAACAATGGATTATATAATCTTATACTCCCTCCGTTCCAAATTAGTTGACTTAGATTTGTCTAGATACGGATGTATCTAACTCTAAAACGTGTCTAGACAAATCTGAGTCAACTAATTTGGGACGGAGGTAATAGAACCCAATGACAATAACAAAAATTTATTGATGTTGCACATACAGCAGTAGTCGTCATGGCCTGCTGTTGATTCCATGAATCATTTCTGGGAGTTTCAGCCGTAAATGGTGTGAAGTTACTAGTGACAAAAACCCCATCTCCATTCACCTAATGATTGCCAGTTGAGAACAAAACAAATCAGTAACTTCCATTTCAAGTGAATAGAAGTGTTGGTGGAGAGGGCTTATTACATACCTCATCCAACTTTTGCCATACCAAATCAGTTTGGCTGAAAAAACCCTGATCAGTTGCTAAGAGATATAGACTTCCGTTATACTGCACAAAAAGCATGGAAAAAAATAAAGACAGCAAGCTTAATAGCTTATACAGTAATTAAATAGTCTGACTTAATTAATTATCATACCTTGAACATACTGTTGAAGTGGTTATTGCGGAAGAAGACACAAAGCTCTCTTTCCTTGAGACCCTCTTGTAGACAAAACAAACTGTAATGATGAAAATTTTGCCACATTAATTATGAACAAGAGAAATCCATGCGCTTAAACCCATGAACAGATATGTACCCATAGACAGTCAGCTGGTTAGCAGTGCTCTGTAGAAAATTATCAATCAGGTCCCCTGCAAACAAACAAAGGAGTGTAAAGATAAATATTGTGAATAAATATTCATGACCCAATTGCACAACTGGTAACTGGAAAATATCTCACATTGATGATCTGCAGCTCCATTTTTCAAGCATTGACTACTTTCCCCTATCTTGTCAGCCTGCTCAGCAAGAACCACCTCACCCTCATACACTGGCTCCTCAGTTTGAAATGCCATGTTTCCACTGCCAAGTATGTGCTCTTCTCCTTGATAGATTGGCTCGTTCCCCTGAATGTTTGAAGAGGCAAGCACAGCAGTGTCTAGAGAAACAACTTTCTCATCCTGCTCAGGTATAGCACCCATAGGAGTAGCTTGACTAGTTACAGTTGCTGAGTCACAGCTGTTCTCAGTATCAGAAACCTGAGGGGCAGTATCAGAAGCCTGAGGTGTAGCACCCATAGGAGTAGCTTGACCAGTTACAGTTGCCGAGTCACAGCTGTTCTCAGTATCAGAAACCTGAGGGGCAGCATCAGAAGCCTGAGTGTCATGAATTTGCATGGTAGAATATTCTCTGCAGGTTTCTTTACTAGCTTCAGCGAGGTCAGGAGCAGGAGCAGAAGCTTCGCCATCGAGAACAGAAGATTCATGAGAAGGGCAGGCAACAGTAGATTCTGAAGATTGAACAGGTATATCAAGGTGCTCTACTAACATATCCCTTTTCCCATCTTCCTCTGTTTCTTTGGAGGTCAAAGCTTGTTCAGATTCTGAAGACGCAACTTCACTAACATTAGCATCAGAATTTGTGTTCTGTAATGTAGAATCATGACTACCTTCCTCTTTATTTGACGGTCCTACCACCTCAGGTGCCTCTAATACAAAGCTCTCACTACGTGGTGTATCCTCTATATTGGAGGATGAATGACTCTGCGAAGTGCTGAAGGAAACAGATCCATCAACAACATTCGTGCTTTCAGCTTTGGATAGACTAAGGACTCTCCTTAGTTCCTCGTCTTCCTCACGGTCGCCTCGTCTCATTTGCAGTTCAGCTGAATCTGAGAGTGTACTTTCATCAAATGATATCCCTAGAGAAACAGTAGGTGACGGAACCCCTAATGCTGCTGCTGTTGCAGCAGCAAAATCAACAGTTTCTTCCTCTGCAACATGTTTATCATCTTCTGCTGGTTTCTCTGACTTAAATTCAGCAAGCCCAGAAGCAAGAGCATTGTATGACTTTGATCCAATGGCACTAGCAGTGTCAGTATCCTAGAAATTGATATGAAGCAGTATTAGCATGTCATTGGTGTTATAGGCACAGCTAATAAAGTGATGCTGTATCTATTTTGTAGCCATGAGTCACGTGACACATTTAAGCGGACATGGATGTTGAACAAGAGCGCATCTAGCATTCACGTACGTACAGCCAGAAACCGTGTTAGTCACGCGTCTTTGTTCGTGGAATTGCATTGCATAATATAAACAGGTCATCAATTATTGAGTTTTTCAGTACAAAAAATAAGTCTACCAAACATGCACTGGAATTTAAATATAATGTCCGTATGCAAGCATAACCTTTTGCAGAAGCAACCCAAGCGACAATTAAAACACAAAGAGTGAAAGTGAGGGGCATCGGAGTAAGAGAATCAGTTCCCTCAGTTGACAATTCATCTCAACAGATAGCCATAATTAGGACCGATGGTTTAGGCTGCAGACTGGAATACAGTTGGTAGCAACCTAACGTAAAAAAAATGTGGTTCGTTTTACCAATACCAAGAGGTCAAAAGAAAGAAAACTAATGTCACATGAACATCCCAATGCTAGTAAAAGCAGGGAAGAGGGAACTCCTCTGCACTACAGATAAAGGGCATGCAATTGCAAGCAAACAGACTCCAGGGACCAAATATAAAGTCACACAAACAATCACAATAAAAATATCTCTGACTTCTAAGAATGAATATGTAGTGTTATAAGTATGTAGTAAATATTGCTGACAGGGTTCAGAACTCAGGGTGACCGAAATTTTAAAGATGGTATAGTCTTGCACTCTTGCACATGCATAATACCTTCGGAAGCAAAAAGACATTGCACACTCTACAGCAGCCAGTGCTTTATACACATATATTTTAACTTTTTAAGTATTCCCCATATGCGTATATTCTACATCATTCTACGTAATATCGTGATTACCAAAATTGAAAAACATAAACATGGATGGAAAAAGTACCAAGACCATATGCAAGATAGCATTGAATCCTTTAATCAAGATCACGGGCATACAAATACTGACTTCTCACGTTTATGAACCTGGCCATTCATGTGTCAAAAATTTGCATCTCACCTAAAGTATTAGGGCTGTTGTATGCAAGTTAGGTGAGACAGGCTATACCAATCTCAATAAGTACCAAGCAAAATCAAAGGTTACTTGTTGGTCATGTAACAGCCAATTCGTAGTGTGTTCTGTCATTGCAGGAAAGCAACATGTAAACCTAATATGTCATAGGGACAAGTAATACCTGAGGATCGACTATCCACCCATGGTATAATGGAATATCCAGAAGGTCAAATATGGCGCGCTCTGGGGTGAACTCAAAGTCATCAACCCTGCAACGTTGACATAAATGCACCTTAGAACAACAATCTACATGCCATATATATGCACACACACACTCGCACCCATAAAACATCGACCCTCAATCTGGAAACCTCAAACGTACTTTCTGAACATGACATTCACATCGATGCCAGTCGTGAGGCGCGGTAGAAGGTCTATCGCGTCCGAGATGTTGTGCTCCCAGTTGCGGGCGTACTCCTCGTCCCTGCCCTGCGAGTCGCAACCCAACCCTATTTTCAGAAATGAACATCGCAAACGGCCACAAACTTAACGGCGGGAATGCTGATCAGCTGGCCGAACCTGCGCACTGCTGTTGGAGTCAATGAGGCGGTCGGCGACGAGGGACAGCAGCTTCTGCTGCGACACCTCGCCCGCATCCGGGTTCAGGCTGATCACGTTCTTCAGCAGCAGCACGTTACCTGCAACCAAAAAACGGGCGCGCCAAAACCCACGCAGGTGAAATCGGGAGCAAAACCAACCCGCGCCGCGCGCGGAATCCACCAACCCGAGCGGGGGAGGAGAGGCGGGAGGAGGGGACGGGACGGGGGGCTCTCACAGATGGCGAGGAGCGGGCAGGGCCCGTTGTCGTTCTGGTAGACGATGGGGGTGCGGCGGCCGAGGAAGTCAACGGCCCTCGTCTTGTGCATCACCTCGGGGGGCTCGAGCGGCTGCGCGGGCTCCGGCTCGGGATCCAGCGCGCCGAGCGGCGGCGCGGGCGGCGGGAGCGGGGGCGTGTCCGCGGACATGGATCTCCCCCGCGATCGCCCGGGGCAGGGGGGCTAGGTCACCGGAGCCCTAGCACCGGGCGGGTTGTCGCCGGCGCCGTAGGAGGCGGAGGACCCCGCGCGCAGCGTCGCCGGGCGGATTGGAGGGGAGGAATGGCGAGGCGAAATCGGGAGAGGAATAGAATACCGAGGAGAGACAGTGGGGCGCCCGCCTGGGTCTCGTCTGTCTGGCTGGGTTGGGCGATGAGGTGGGAAGAGAAGAACGGCCGAGGCAGGGAGGATCCAGGGGGGTATTAGTAAAGTTTCCTAAACTAGGGGAATCTCTATGGGGGATCATTATCGACTAATCAGGTGGTGGCAGTTTACTCGATCTGGTCCCCGCAGTTTGCCGTAATAGGATCCTTGTCCTCTTCCGTGCGTATTCTGGTGTCTTCCGACTCGATCCCCGTGCCATTTTGCAATTAATAAAGTACTGCTGGGAGTAGTATTGGATTTGGATTTTGTGTAAAGACGGTTGCAAGTTGTATAACTAACTAACAAACCAACGACTCCTGTGTCCATTTGTCTCCACAGCTAGGCCTGCACTGTCATCTGATGATAACATCGAAGCCGAGCAGTTTTTAAGGGTTTAGTTTGGTAGCAGATGAAACAAACCTTAAAAAAACTGGTTACCATGGTGTGGTGATCGAAGCTTAGCGCGCACAAAAAGAAACTTAGCATGGAAGTAACGGCACGCGCTCGCTTGCTTGGAGGAGTCGTTGCACGACTCGCCGCACGTCTGGCTGGAGCCTTTTTGCACGAACCGACGTTCCTTTCTGCGAGCCCTAGCCGTCGGATGGCCCCGGGGGCGTCGGATCCGGCCGTCCGAGTTGCGTGCATGTCAAGCCAGGCGAAAAGGAGGCTTGATTCCGTTTCTGGCCTCCTCGCGTGTGGTTTGCTTCGTTGCGAGGGATTTGCCGCGTTTAAGAGCTCCTGGCTGATTTTGCTGCGAGGAGGGTCGAACCTAACCACGTGACCATCCGACGGTTTGCTTGCTGGACGGCACGCTTGGAATGAATGAATGGGTGGATTCAGCGACGACCTACCAAAATACCTCGATCTGGTCCATGCTTGAATAGGAGGGCAAGGGGCATAATGGCATCCCAAGATCCGTATACAGTACTAACGACAAACCTCTTTTTCGGGATCTTAAGGGTGTGTTTGGTAGTCTGCATCATTTTGATATATCCGTGTCTGCATCATTTGGTGTATTTGTATTTATGAGTTAGTTGTGTCTGGTTGAGCGAATACAGACTAAAAACCATGTTTTACACAACATTGCTTTCTTGCATTCTCCCTAATCTTAATGAGAAAAAACACGCACATGGTTGTTTAATACTCCCTCTGTAAAGAAATATAAGTGCGTTTCTAAACGCTTTTATATTAGTTTACAGAGGGAGTAACAAGTATTTTCTACCCAGATGCAACGTGTTTGATGCATGATTACGTACGCACGAATTATTAACCTCACCTCTTATCCACGTGGTGAACTTACCTCACATGAAAACATGTGTTGAAAAAAGAAGAGAAAGGCCAGCTTGGCAGCCCTCGGGTGCTCATCCAACGGCCACGAAATCAAATGGGTGCAAATTATTTTCCAGGAGACTGACGCCCATGTGTGACACGTTTGTGCAGTGAGTAGGGAGACGCTGTTCTACTCATCTACGACCATCGAAACAAAAAATGTAAAACAAGAAGTCGTATGAAACAACAAAATGAAACTAGTGGTGAAAGAAAACTTCAAACGGTGGACCGCGTGCGAAGATTTTGCCAAAATTCGTCGGTTCATAAGATGCACATATGAACACGTTAGTGCAATCTAGAGGGAGATGTAGTTCTACTCACTTATGATCGTCGAAACACAAAATGTACAACACGTAAGCCATGTGAAATAACAAGGTGAAGCTAGTGGTGAAACATAATTTCAAGCGATCTACTCTATGCAAAGATTTTGCCCAAATTCATCGGTTCATAGCATGCACACTTGAACATATTACTGCAGTCTAGTAGTTCTACTCGTCTATGACCGTTGAAAATAGAAAAACTTACAACACGCAAGTCGTGTGAAACAACAAGATAAAGCTAGTCGTGTAAGAAAACTTCAATTGTTGACCGTGTGTAAAGATTTTGCTAAAATTCATTGGCTCATAACATGCACGCATGAGCACATTAGTGCAATGCAGTAGGAGATGTGAATCTATTCGTCTACGGCCGTTAAAACAGAAAACGTACAACAGTGAAGTTGTATGAAACAGCGAGATGAGGCTAGTAACGAAAGGAAACTTCAAACTGTCGACTGTGTGCGAAGAATTTGTCGAGATTTGTCTAAAAAGCACTAAACATGAACACAAATTTGAAGATTTCCAGTCCACAAAATTAGGAAGTGATCGCCTGAATGGAATCACAATGTCGATGCACATATTTTTCATGTAGAGCCTATTCCGAATCGAAACACCACTGTGTAAATTAGACATGATTATGTTATGTGGATTAAGGAAGGTGAGTGGAACAGACACGTGTAAACCCACCTAGCTCGCATCACAGAGCCACCCATCGCTCGGGTCTTGTTGGGGATATAATTATTAGGTATGACCCGCCCAGGAGGGGCCGGGTTATACCTATGGCGATTCATGAAGCCCAAGACAGATTTGGAAGATGGCGGTTCAGTCAAAGGCCCAAGGCCCAAAGGCGACTCAAGACCCGTAGAGATAAACCGCCATAAGTACATAACTTGTATTGTAAGGCAGAGATAGTTAGAGACCGAGCCGGACACTGTTTATGAGCCGGCGGGGACTCTGTGAGCCACTGGGCGTCGACCTCTGTATATAAAGGGACGACCCGGCGGCGGTTCAAGACAAGTAACTTCAGATCGAAAGCTAGGTCAAGCGGATTCGCTCCCTAGTAATCGAAACATAAGCAATTGTTGGGGAACGTAGTAATTTCAAAAAAAATCCTACGCACACGCAAGATCATGGTGATGCATAGCAACGAGAGGGGAGAGTGTTGTCCACGTACCCTCGTAGACCGACAGCGGAAGCGTTATCACAACGCGGTTGATGTAGTCGTACGTCTTCACGATCCGACCGATCAAGTACCGAACGTACGGCACCTCCGAGTTCTACACACGTTCAGCTCGATGACGTCCCTCGAACTCCGATCCAGCCGAGTGTTGAGGGAGAGTTTCGTCAGCACGACGGCGTGGTGACGATGATGATGTTCCACCGACGCAGGGCTTCGCCTAAGCTCCGCAACGGTATTATCGAGGTGTAATATGGTGGAGGGGGGCACCGCACACGGCTAAGAGATCTCAAGGATCAATTGTTGTGTCTCTGGGGTGCCCCCTGCCCCCGTATATAAAGGAGCAAGGGGGAGGCAGCCGGCCAAGGGGAGAGGCGCGCCATAGGGGGGAGTCCTACTCCCACCGGGAGTAGGACTCCTCCTTTCCTTGTGGGAGTAGGAGAAGGGAAGGGGGAAGGAGAAAGAAGGAAGGGTGCGCCCCCCTTCCCTAGTCCAATTCGGACCAAACCATGGGGAGGGGTGCGGCCACCTTTTGAGGCCTTTCTCTCCTTTCCCGTATGGCCCATTAAGGCCCAATATGAATTCCCGTAACTCTCCGGTACTCCGAAAAATACCCGAATCACTCGGAACCTTTCCGAAGTCCGAATATAGTCGTCCAATATATCGATCTTTACGTCTCGACCATTTCGAGACTCCTCGTCATATCCCCGATCTCATCCGGGACTCCGAACTCCTTCGGTACATCAAAACTCAATAAAACTGTCATCGTAACGTTAAGCGTGTGGACCCTACGGGTTCGAGAACTATGTAGACATGACCGAGACACGTCTCCGGTCAATAACCAATAGCGGGACCTGGATGCCCATATTGGCTCCCACATATTCTACGAAGATCTTTATCGGTCAGACCGCATAACAACATACGTTGTTCCCTTTGTCATCGGTATGTTACTTGCCCGAGATTCGATCGTCGGTATCTCGATACCTAGTTCAATCTCGTTACCGGCAAGTCTCTTTACTCGTTCCGTAATACATCATCCCGCAACTAACTCATTAGTCACAATGCTTGCAAGGCTTATAGTGATGTGCATTACCGAGTGGGCCCAGAGATACCTCTCCGACAATCGGAGTGACAAATCCTAATCTCGAAATACGCCAACCCAACAAGTACCTTTGGAGACACCTGTAGAGCACCTTTATAATCACCCATTTACGTTGTGACGTTTGGTAGCACACAAAGTGTTCCTCCGGTAAACGGGAGTTGCATAATCTCATAGTCATAGGAACATGTATAAGTCATGAAGAAAGCAATAGCAACATACTAAACGATCGAGTGCTAAGCTAACGGAATGGGTCAAGTCAATCACGTCATTCTCCTAATGAGGTGATCCCGTTAATCAAATGACAACTCATGTCTTTGGTTAGGAAACATAACCATCTTTGATTAACGAGCTAGTCAAGTAGAGGCATACTAGTGACACTCTGTTTGTCTATGTATTCACACATGTATTATGTTTCCGGTTAATACAATTCTAGCATGAATAATAAACATTTATCATGATATAAGGAAATATATAATACTTTATTATTGCCTCTAGGGCATATTTCCTTCAGCAATATCACCTCAAACTGGATTAGGTCTTTACCTTCACCGCAAGGGGCCGAACCAGTGTAAACCCTCGTGTCCTTTGTCCCGTTTTAACCCCTTTAAGCTTCCTAGTTTCGATGGCTCCACGATTAAGTCCTTTCACTAGGGCATCTGCTGTGACAATTCCATGACAGTTGGCGCCCACCGTGGGGCCTGCGCACGGTGGATTTGAGTTCTTGAAGGGTAGCTTCAAAGGGCTCAAGGGATACGCTGTGGGCCGGATGACCAAGAGTCGTCGCGGCAAGCTCTACATCGACGATGCAGGCTGGGGCCCCGACGCCGGCTCAATGGAGTACGGGTACCGGGTCCCCTTCGGCGGAATCCACGTCTTCATCGGCCAGATCGGCGAGCCGAGCCTTGAGCCGGACATCTGCATCGACATCGTCGAGATGGCTCAGCGTGCGAGACCCGCCCGGGCTCAGCCCGCCATGAAGCGTGTCTTCGTGGGATGCATCCATGGAGGGGAATTTTCTGAAGGATCTGTGTCTGGCGGTGAGACGGCCATCTACTCTGATGGTGAGTCGTCCACGGGTGAGACGGATTCATTGTATCAATTGCAAGACGGTGGGCTTGGGGGCTGTTCCGATGGTAGCAGTATTCCGGACCCCTTTGAGCCGCCGAGCAGAGTGGGGATCTTCATGGCTGGCACGCAACTCGTTCAACTCTACGGTTGCGGCAACGATAACCTCCGGGTCAGCGGCAGCCGGGGCAGGAGGCCCTGCACGCCCGCCGGCTCAGGTGCTGATGGATCTCATGGATAGGATGACAGCCCTGTTAACCGTCGTGGTTAATCCGGCGGATCAGGCTCAACATGATGCAGAAGTGGCACAGTTACGTGAGGAGGTAGCACAAGCCAAGGAAAACCTAGCAGCGGAGGACGTCAGGATGGCCACAGAGCGGGTGGCTTTGGATGCTCGAGCTCAGCAGATTCAATCAGAGGCTTTCCAGCTTACGATGGATCTGAACGCATCAAATGAGGTCATGAGGAGAAGGCACCAGAAGGCTCAATCCTGTCTGCCTCCGACTTATGATCCTAGAAACCTCTTCCGCACACCCGGTGCTGGCCCTAGTAACCCGCCGGAGGTAAACCGGGTTGCAACGCCTGGGGTTGGGACGCCGGTTCAACCACGGGTGATGGAACCTCCTCGTATGAATACTGCTCCACCTCATTATGTACCAACACCACCGGGTCACTATTATAACCCTTTGGAGAACATGATCGCTTCGGCGGCACGATTGACGGCTCTCCCGGTGGAGGGCGACTCTCCGACGGCGATTGAAACACGAAGGGTCAGAGAACTTCCTCAGACGGCTCTGGCGCAACAGGAGGCATATTCTTATAGTCGAGACAGGATTCATTCGATCCCTCGCCCAAGCCGGAGCCCGAGTTATAGCAGGCATATAGATTCAGCAGCCGTTTCAAAGCAACGCCCGGCGCCATGACCAGCCGTGCGGGCATGACCCGGCGCGTGATGGAGCTCCTAACTTGGTTGATCAGGACAGGATACGCCAAGAGGCTGAGCGGGCGGCTCAGCAGGTAGCTGAGCAGGCAGCTCAGCGGGCAGCTTACCAGTCTTTTCCGGTTTATCTGACGACTTCTATTGAGGCAGGCGTGACCACGAGGACTGGAGGTGTCCCTTGCTTGGTACCGGCTCTGCGTAATGAGCGTTTGCCCAAGGATTTCAAGGGGCCTCGATAGGTGCCTAATTACACGGCCGACTTACAGCCCGGGGCATGGATTGAAAGCTATGAGATGGCCATGGAACTACTGGAGGTCAGTGACGCGGCAATGGCCAAGTACTTCACCATGATGTTGGATGGAACGGCCCACACTTGGTTGAAGGGGCTGCCACCTAATTCCATTGGTTCATGGGCAGAGTTAAAGGCTCGGTTTATTCAGAACTTCAAAGACACATGCAAGCAGCCCATGTCAATTGTGGATTTGACTAATTGCAAGCAAGAGGAAGGTGAGTCCATGACCCATTGGGTGCGTAGGGTCAAAGCCATAATACATTCATGTGATAAGATGGATGCCGGCTCTGCAGTCTTAATGTTGGAGAAAAATTGCCGTTTTACGCCTCTGAAACAAAAGCTGGGGTGGCTCAAGCGCGATTGTAATGACATGGGCCAGCTAATGGCGGCTCTAGTCAAGTACGCCGACTCTGATAGTACCAAGGATCCCGAGTCTAACGATGAGAAGACAAGGAAGGGAAAGAAGAACGGCAATGCCAAGGGTCATCAGCATAACCCAGCGAATCAAGGAGGCAATAATAAACGTAAGGCTGACGGTAGCTCAGAGTTTGTGGCTAACACCAATGCGCAGGGCAACAATCAACGACGTAAGGGGAGACCACCTCCTCGGTCCGGCGGGTCAGGTCCCACTCTTGAGCAGTTGCTAAATGAGCCCTGTCCAAGGCACGGTACTCAGCAGAAACTGGCCACTCACCTATGGAAGGACTGTATGATCATGAAGGCTTTCAAGAACTCTAGCATGTTTGACGGCAATCATGGGCCGAGCGGCGGCTCAGGTGGCGGCGGTTTTCATGGCCCGGGCGGCGGTTCAAATTCCAACTTTCAAGGCTCTCAAGGAAATCAAGGTGGCTATAATCAGCAATCTGGCCAGGGAGGTCAGTAGCAGCAGTCTGGATATTAGAGCAATCCAAAGCAGCTGAATAGTGGACAGTATCATGTGTTCACCACCAGTTTGTGCAAACGGGACCAGAAGCTTCATAAAAGGGCTGATCATATGTCTTCATCATCATAATTTCAAACGACCAATTGGGGGCTGATCGTACTCGAATCCAGCTTAACCCTTTAGTCCGGCTCATGATTGTATTCGAATCTAGCCGTTAAACCTCATGATCACTAGGGGGCTTCCTGTTCAAACATAGGTTGTATTCGAACCAAAGAGAACATAGCTGTCGGTACCCTCTTGATCGGCACAATGCCAAACTCACTAGGGGGCTTCTTGATCGTATTCGAATCATAGCTTAACCCCTTTTGGGTCCGACTTTGATCGTATTCGAATCAGAGTCGTTAAACAAAACTCTCAAGGTCATTTGGGGGCTTCCTGTTCAAACATAGGTCGTATTCGAACCAAAGAGAACATAGCTATCGGTACCCTCTTGATCGGCGCAACGCCAAAGCCACCGGGGGCTACATGATCGTATTCGAATCCTAGCTTAACCCCTTTGGTCCGGTTTACTGATCGTATTTGAATCAGAAGCCTCAAATTTTTCTTTCTATTTGGCTTAAGTTTTTTGAAAACAATCTTTGTTTTTGTCTTGAGGCTCTTTGTCCAGATCTAAGTATAAGTATGGTTTAAATTTAACCCGGCTTGGTTTTGGACGATAAGTAGCCAGCATATGACAATCATCATACATGTGGAAGTGTTGGCTTCTAAAAGATTGGGTTATCACCCTTACTGTTCAGGTCACATGAACCGGCAGTGCAAATTCAAAATCACAGGACAGTTCAAAGACTTTCTTATGCATAAAGAAAACAGATGATAAGTTTAAAAAGGGGAGTGTATAAAGCGGCGGCTTAACAGTATTGAGCACCAAAACGTGCACGATGGCACGACAAAGCAAAGTCATTTCTACCCTATTACATGACTCGCCGAGTCCAAATGATTAAATTGTTTTCCAGCAAGGTACAAATATGAGCCGCCCGGCGGGTCAATTCTCTTGTTGGCCTGAAGCTTCCGGGTCAACCCTTTCCGCTCCTCCGTCCTATTCCCTGTCCTAGAAGGTTGATGATGACCAGTTAATGCCATTCAAAGCTTCAAATTCAGCTTCATCATCAATTAGTCCGGCCGGGTCAACTTCAGGGGCGAAGGTATGCTTACGGATTGGAGGGATCAGGCTGGTCACTTTATAATGCGGCGTTGGAATCCTCCGATTCTCCGCATCATAACCCGGCTGGTACCTAGTGAGATCCGCCTCATCAGCAATCAGGGTGGCCACATGGCGTATTTCCTTCACATAAGCGGCGAAGTCCTCCTGTTCAAATGATGTGCCATCCTCCTTAAAGCTTGGATATCCAATGGCGATGTCGGCCGGGTCTAACTCCGGTAGCCACGCCTTGGCCCGACTTAAAGCAACCACGGCTCCGGCTCTTGCAGATGACCGCCTTAATTCATTAAACCGCTGGAGTAGCATAGAAAGCCTCTTCAGAACATCCACCAGGAGTGTGGGGACTTCGTTTGACAGGGCAACTGTGGCCAAGGCACGCTGAGATCCAATATAAAGTTGTTCCACGAGCGTGTAAACCGCCTTCAGCTTCACCAGCATGTCCTGGTTGAGGTTGGAGCTCCGGGGGCCTGCATAGCAATATCAGGTGAGTTAGATGACAATTCATAGGATCACTAGAAAGATTCAATATTTGACGCTTGCAGGGCGACTTACCAAAGATTGCTGAGACCATCTGAAATACATGGCGTTTTAAGCCGGACAATTCAGTGGTCACCTCTTCAAGAGCTGTTTCTGCTGTTTCAGCTCGTTGGGTTAAGGCAATTTTTTCTTCAGCCCAGGCCTTCTTCTCAACCCCAAACCCGGATTGCAATTTCTCTTGTTCAGCTACACTAAATTCAAATTTGGAATTGGCCTTTTGAGTTTCAGTCTCCTGAGCCTCCAGGCGGTTCTTCAATTCAGACAGTTCTGATTGAAGTTGAGTAGTGGTGGCCTGTACAAATACCGGGTCAAAATCCATGAATATTAGCATACAATATTAAGTCCGAAGCCTTTTGCAAGCAACAAACACTTGGCACTTGGGGGCTAATGTTTAACGAAGGTTTTATCTAAGTGGCGGTTCATGAGAGTAAGTCCGAAGCACTTTGCAAGCAAGAGTACTTGGCACTTGGGGGCTAATGCATATTGCTGTTAAATCTACATAAGGACTATATTCTGCACAAGCATGTGAAGGACCGACTCATTCATGTTGATTAAACCGGCCCTTGGGGACTATGGAGTAAGCCGGATTTTTTACAGGTTTGACCAAAGGATATTACTAATGTTTATACATCTGTTCTAAGTCTACAACATATTCATCATAAGCAATAGACTTGGGGGCTAGCATAATAAGGATAATTCAGTGAAGGGAAAGAGTTTATACCTCAAATTTCTGGTGCATTTGCTTCAGCATATCAACTTCGAGGTCACGGTTGCTGTGCACTTGGCTAAGATATCCAGAAAAAAACTTCCCCAATGCTCATGTGAGTATAATCAGCAATGTCAAATCTGACCTTACGACGTTCCAGGTGCTCTTCCTTGGCAGAACACTTGGTTAGCATAGTAGGTCTCCCCAGCTCAGTGTAGCCGGTCCTGGTAATTTCAACATCAGCATCTTGTGGGTCGTCTGTCTTGGCCGGGCTGGAAGCTTCAAGGGTTACAGAGCCGTCGGCGGCTTGATCAGCAGGCGGGTCAGTGGTTGGCGTTGGCATATCATGAGCCGGTTCAAGCGGTGGCTCAGGAACAGAGGCTTTCGGTGCGGCCGTCTGGAGTTCTGGCTCGCTGATGGAGGGCTCTTCGGCCGGCTTGCTCTTCTTCACCTTCTTGCTGGGCTTTGCTTTTCCGTTGCATAAAGATCAAAATATCAGTACAAATATAAAGAATTGAAATGAATACATGATAAGTAAATTATCATTACCCTGGAGCGGTCTTAAAAGCCGGCATGTTGGACTAGATTGAGTCGCCGGAGGAAGGTGAAGTTTCCTGATAATTCGAGTCAGAAGAGTTGAGTGGTTGACGAGTGAGACCCGCCAAAGGATAAAAAGGAGTTAAGTCGGAGGTGACCTCGTTCCGGCGCTTCCTTGGTGTATTTGGTAAGCCAGAGGAGAGTTCTGCGTCCTTGCTGGTCCGGGTTTGCCTCCGGCTCTCATGAATCTGTCGCTTCAAAAGAAATTGAGGATCTTGATAAGCTAAAGGATGTGAAAATCTTACTTTCCGGGTTACTCTTCGGATTTTCTGTCTTGGCAAAGGCTCGGAGTATGAGGAAATAATAGTTACCTTTTCATCCACTCCGTGACTCGTTCCCGTGTCCTCCTAATGATAATCAGTGTCAATAAGGTGGTTAAAAAGGAGCCTAGAGAGTCAAGAGCTACCTCCGACTCAGAGGTATCTTCTAGTCGAAGCAATTCTGAGGCGCTGGTCTTATTTCCTTTCTTCTTGGCGGCAGTTTTCCTGGCGGCTCTCTTGGCCTTCCTGGCTCTCTTTGCAGCTTCATGATCGTATTTTGTTTTCCAAAATTTGTCATTAGCCTGTGAAAATCAGCAAAAGTCTGAGTAAAGACAAAACATCAAGGATGAAGGTAAAAATGCTCAATTTGGCGGCTTACCGCTGGAGCCGGGTTAGCTTTGCAGAAAGGGCTTAAGCCCACGTTGCCACAGTCTACTAGGCTTTCGTTCAAGAGCGACTTTGTCATATCATCAATGACGTCGTCGGGTAAATTGTCAGGGCTGTGCCGCAGAGGATCATTCTTCTCGCCTGTGTAGGTGCACATCAAACCAGCACGGCGGCTCAATGGAATGATCCGCCAGGCAAGCCAAATCCGGACCAAGTCGATACCACTTAAACCATTCCCCAAAAGAGCCTTGATTTTAGACATGGTAGGGGCGAGTTTCTGGCGATCAGCAGTGGACAACTTGTCTGGTAGAGGATGATTAGACTCGAGGCGCGGGGCGCGAAAGCTGGGCAGAGGGTTCTCATCAGCCGGAGAAGTGTCTTGGCAATAGAACCATGTCTGGTTCCAGTCTTTGGGGTGACTTGGTGGATTCGCATAAGGGAAAATGGCGTCTCTCCGTCGTTGGATTGGGACCCCACCAAGCTCCAAGCTAGGCCCGTTGGCACATTCATTCTGGCGGTTCAAATAAAATAACTCTCTGAAGAGTAGCAAGCTGGGCTCTTCTCCAAGATACACCTCACAGAACACTTGAAAGTTGCAAATATTAGACACGGAATTGGGTGCGATGTCTTGAGGACGGAGGTCAAAAAAGTGTAGGACGTCTCTAAAAAACTTTGAGCCGGGTGGGGAAAAGCCGCGGTTCATGTGGTCAGTGAAGACGATGACTTCCCCCTCTTTGGGCTGAGGCTTTTCCTCGGTTGGATCAGGTGCACGGTAGGACATGATTTCCTTCTTTGGCAGATAGCCAGTCTTCACAAAGTCGTCAAGTGTACTATCCGTGACGATGGACTTGACCCAATTGCATGAAGTGGGTGTTTTGGGCAGCATTTTGAAGACGGAAGCCTAACAAAGAGTGAAATTGCCGGTTCAAACTTAAGCCGGAGAGGGAAAATATTAACAGTGCATATTCAAGATGGCGGCTTACAAAGGGGCCTAATGGTATATGACTAAATTATGTCAGGTTACGTAAACTGCCATGAGCAGTGCAAATTATTTAAGCCGCCATGATAAGTTGGATGATGTTTGTTGAGCATTTCAATTTAAGTCGGCAATTTGAGCCGCCATGGCTAGATGGATCTAACAAATGCAGTTTTTGCCTAAGTGTTACATAAACAAGTTTCACAGGCTGCAGCTATTATTTTGGATCAACGGCTGTTCAGGAAAAGAAAAATAAATCTAGACCTAAAAACCAGTACAGATGAGTTCATGAGCTTTCACAAGATCTTTTCTTCCAGGAAAGGGGATCTACTGATATCAAAAGTGGAAATAAAACAACTGCCGCATTGGTTGTACACTGTTTTCAGATCAAAGAAGCTCGCGGTACGAGCATGGAAGATGAACTATGGTGAACTACGAAGAACATAGAGAAACTCGCAAACCCTAATGCGGATCTGAGGTATGGGAAGGCAGAAACTTATAGCTGCAGATCTACTGCGGAGGATCGCCGCCGTTCTCTGGATCGATTCAGGTTGATGCAGCGACCGAGGTTGAGGAAGACGAGGTGCTCTGCAGCGGCGGCGGAGCTCAAGCGGCAGAAGAGTTGCGAGAGGAAGAAGACGCTGGAAAGGGGGAGGATGAGGGAAGACCGGTCGTGCCTATTTATAAGGAAAGGCTCTTAAGTGGGCGCGAAAAATGAGGAGGCCAAAAATATGGTTATCCAGCTACCAGGACGCCTCGATTCTCGGGATGGTCATTAAGATAAGGATCCGTTGAGATATGTTGGATAAAGTGTGAAGTAATGACAGATGACGTCATGGCGGGTTATCACAAATCCAGAAGATGGCGTCATGGCGGGTTACAAATTCTCGCACAATGAAGAGCAGAAGATTTTTTATAAGTGTTGAAGATTGACATGAACCAGTTCAAATCAATCTGGGGCCTAATGTTGGGGATATAACTATTAGGTATGACCTGCCCAGGAGGGGCCGGGTTATACCTATGGCGATTCATGAAGCCCAAGACAGATTTGGAAGATGGCGGTTCAGTCAAAGGCCCAAGGCCCAAAGGTGACTCAAGACCCGTAGAGATAAACCGCCATAAGTACATAACTTGTATTGTAAGGCAGAGATAGTCAGAGACCGAGTCGGACACTGTTTATGAGCCGGCCGGGACTCTGTGAGCCGCTGGGCGTCGACCTCTGTATATAAAGGGACGACCCGGCGGCGGTTCAGGACAAGTAACTTTAGATCGAAAGCTAGGTCAAGCGGATTCGCTCCCTAGTAATTGAAACATAAGCAATATCACCTCAAACTGGATTAGGCCTTTACCTTCACGGCAAGGGGCCGAACCAGTATAAACCCTCGTGTCCTTTGTCTCGTTTTATCCCCTTTAAGCTTCCTAGTTGCGATGGCTCCACGATTAAGTCCTTTCACTAGGACATCTACCGTGACAATTCCACGACAGGTCTGCCTCGCTAGAAACGGTTGATTTGATCTTTCCTCCAGGGCTAAGCCCATAGGTGCTTTGAGTTTTGTGCGGACCAAGATCTAGATGAAACTCGCGCAAGCAAACAGATGAAAAAATGCTGAAAGTGCGTTATATCGACTAAAGGGGGGGTGAATAGGCAATTTTTATGAATTCTTCACTGAGGAATTTCATGGTGAGGAAATTCCTAAGCGAAGAACTACTTGTAGCGGAATAAGTACTCAGATGCAAACATAACAGAACATAAGCATGGTCATCATGATGAAATGGAAACAAGCAAAGAGTACAAAAAGCGTAAACACAGGATAAAACAGGACGAAGACAAACAGACTGAAGAAATTGAACTGAGGAAATTGAGAAAGTCTTCAGTCAAAGTCTTCAAACAGATATGAACAAGCACACAACACAGTAACGAGGAAATGGAAGAATTGAGGAAATAGAACCAGTAGGCTTGGTGAAGACAGTGATTTGGTAGACCAGTTCCAAGTGCTGTGACAGTTGTACGTCTGGTTGGAGCGGCTAGGTATTTAAACCTGAGGACACACAGTCCTCACCGTATTCTCCTTGAGCTAAGGTCACATAAACCTCGCCCAATCACTCGTGGTAAGTCTTCAGGTGACTTCCAAACCTTCACAAACTCGGTCACTCGGCAATCCACAATTTCCTCTTGGATGCTCTAGACCATGACGCCTAACCGTCTGGAAGATGCACAGTCTTCAAAGGTAACAAGCGTCGGATCCACGCAGGATCAATCTCTTCAGTGATGCTCAATCACTTTGGGTTTGTAGGTGTTTGGGTTTGGGTTTTCCTCACTTGATGATTTTCGCTCAAAGTCCTCGGAGGATGGGATGCTCTCAAATGACAAGTGTCAGTTTCTCTCGGAGCAGCCAACCAGCTAGTGGTTGAAGGGGGCGGCTATTTATAGCCTAGGGAGCAACCCGACATGATAAGACATAAATGCCCTTCAATGATATGACCGTTAGGTGGATAAGATATTTTGGGACAGCTGGCGCGTAGCACAGCAACGGTCGGAAATTTGAGGCTCAAATTCCTCAGGGCTATCATGTTCCTCACTTGTAGGCAATCCACACTGGCGAATTCCTAACTCCTCAGTCAGAACAAATTCCTCAGAGACCAGAAGAACTTCGTCTCTGTCACTGAAGAAATTGACTGAACTGTATGAGATTTCCAATGGCTTCACTCGAAGGGATTGGTAGGTGTAGGATTTTGAGATGAGCATCACTTGGAAACTTTTCCTTAGTATTTCCTTGACCCCCTTTAACAATACGGTGTTCCCTATGACTCAAAAAAGAGAAAATGAAACTACGAAAACAAAAGTCTTCACGCTTCATGTTCCTCGTATGAATACCAAGTCTTCATGGTCACACCAATTTCTTCACTTTCAAAGTCTTTAGAAAGTCCTAAAAAATCCAAAGTCTTCAGTCGAAGACATTCATTTTTAGGGGTTGACTTTCTCTATAAATATCAAACTCCTCATAGACTTATAGACCTGTGTACACTCACAAACGCATCAGTCCCTTAACTTATAAGTCTTCAATACACCAAAATCACTAAGGGGCACTAGATGCACTTACAATCTCCCCCTTTTTGGTGATTGATGACAATATAGGTTAAGTTTTCAACGGGGATAAAACATATGAAGTGTAAATATTAATATTGAGGAATTTGATTGCAAGATATAGAAGAACTCCCCCTGAAGATGTGCATAGTGAGGAATTTTCTTTTGAAGCAATGCACATTTGAAGAGTACGTAGAATCATGGAGATCTCCCCCTATATCTTGTAATTCATACACGCATTTAACATATGATATGAAGAATTAGAAATGCATGATGAAATATGGTGACTGATGTAATTCAGCATGCGTGCATTAACATATCTGAGGAAATAACATGCAGAAGATCAAACCACCATCGGGTTTAAGTTTACAACTCGATCCAACAAAGTCTTCAAAAGAATGAGAGTTGTAACTTAGCAAAAAAAACACCCATATATAGACCCACTTGAAGACTAACTCAAATTTCTCCCCCTTTGTCATCGAATGACCAAAAGGGACGAAAAATGAGGACTAAAGCCCCTTAAGAATATCATGTTGATGGAGGAGCACCAGCGTTGTTGGGGTCGGTTGTTGAAGTAGGGCCTGCCGCAGTGTCGTCCAAATCTTCATGCTCATCCATGTCACGCGATGAAGAATATGAGCTGGCCACCAAGGAAGGAACTTTGACTTTCTTGAATTTCTTTGCTGGAGGTTGAGACCAGTCAAAGTCCTGCCCGAGACCCATTTGCTTCAGATCTTCTTCACCATACAGATGAGACAGAACAACCCAGGTGCGACCGAAGACTTCATGGAGGTAGTAGTGGTTCTTCTTCACTGCATTATGTGTAGCAGTCATGTTGTGAAGAATAGACCCAAACTGACGCTTAACCCATTTGTGGTTGCGATCGACCTTCTAGTGAAGACTGAGGAGAAGCTCACGATCAGTCATCACCCTTGGAGCTGTGCCTTGAGGATTTTGCTTTGAGGCATTGGCGGCAGAGTCATGAGTGGCAGAGTCATCATTGGTGGAGTAAGATGCATCTTTGCGGAACTGGCCATCCAATGGACGGATGCCTTCATCAATAACAGCAGTGGCGTTGCCCTTTTCATCAGCTGAGGAAAATGTCTGTTTGAGGACTTCAATGGGGGGCAAGTAGCTGAGATGATTTTGAAAGTCAGCCTTGTAATTGATTAAAGACCTTGATCCGAGGAATCTCATAATCTAGGGAGCGTAAGGCTTCAATTCAAATGGACATAGTGCAACATTGGCCAGAGTCCTCATGAAGAAATCATGGTAGTTGACAGGAACACCATGAATGATGTTGAATAGCAGATTCTTCATGATACCAACGACCTCTTCTTCATTAGAGTCGTGGCTTTGATTGGACTCAATGTCTTCGTCAGAATGCGATAGACAGTCCGTGGCACATACAACAATTCCTTCACGAGGAATTTGGTCCTTGGGGCTTGGCCGGGCTTCAGTGACTTCATCAACACTTGCATGTAGTGATCTGTAAGCTCAGGTTCATGGTATATACAACAAGCACATTCAAGGGGAGGACTGACAGGCAGGGCATGAAGTAATTCAGAGGCCGGTGCTTTGAAGTGAGTATTTTTTGTCATCTAGTCCAACACCCAAGAGTTCACATCTTCAGCATTTCCTGTGATGTGCAGCGTCGCATAGAACTGAAGAATGAGTTCTTCATTCCAATCACATATATCAGTGCAAAAGTTGAGCAGTCCAGCATCGTGAAGATCATTGAGGACTGGCGTGAAGCAAGGCAGTGATTCCATGTCCACGTGAGGAATATGCTCATGGTCGAAGACTTTGTCCTTGTTGAAAAGCAGCGAAGAATAGAAGTTTGCTTGGCTGGCAGTCCAGAAACGCTTCCTTCTAAGATGAGTAGAGTCATATGGGTTGTAATATGTGAAGAACACATGCTCGTGAAAGAAGTCATCAGCCTTGAAGTTTTGCTTCTTGGAGAAAGGATCCTTTGGCTTGGGCTGAGGAGTGTCAGTAAATTGCATCACAACCTCAGGAATCGCAGTCTCAGGAACCATAGGCTGAGGAATTTCAGTTTCTTCTTCAGTTGCAGCCTGGTTCTTCAATTCTTCAGCAGCTTGTTCATCAGCACTAGTGGCCGGAATTTCTTCATGAATGGATGGAGTGGTGCGAGGTTCTTCAGAGCCCATTTGAACTTTAGTATGCACTGGGGACTGCGGAATTTGTTGCAGAGGAGTGAACAAAGGAGAATTGGGGTGCTGACTTTCCCAAAAGTCATCATTCATCACTGGTGTTGTGCTCCCAATGTCCACATCCTCATCTTCTTCACTTAATTCTTGAAGCCTGCCTCTTCAGCTGTGAACTGAGGCATAGGTGATGAGACAACTGGGGTTGAAGGGATTGTATCCACTTCAATTTCTTCGTCCAACTGCTCTGAAGAAGCAGTAGAAGGAACATCTTCATCGGATCCACTTGGGATCTCATAGTCTTCACCAAAAGGAACGAGTTCCTTTGATGGCATGCATGAGACTGGAACAACATCAATAGGATTCTCAAAAGAGCTTGTCAATTTCTTCATCTTCTTCGGAGCTGAAGATTCTGATGAAGTTGATGCTTTCCTTTTCTTCACTGCTGCACGCTCCGCAGCCTTGGTCTTCTTAGCTTCTGATGCAGAAGGAAGAAATGGACTTCGTGTAGGCGCGGGAGGAGCAGATGAAATTGGTTCATTTTCTTCAGGCACAACTGATGCAGTTGCCCTAGCATGGTCAGTTTCTTCAGGCACAGCGGTTGAAGCTTCAGTTGGCCTGACTATTTCTTCAGGCGCAACACTAGTGGTTGCCCTAGCAGTTTCATCAGCGGCTGGAATGCAGTCATCAGCCCTGGTACTAGCAGTTTCATCAGCAGCCTGATTTTCATCAGCGGTGCTGGCATGTTCTTCAGTGGGCTCAGCAGATGCCTCAACCTGAGGAATTTCTTGTTGCGTTGGGGCTGCAACATTTGAGGTGAATCCCTTGGTCAAATTGACAAATCTAACTTTGGCTCCAAGCCAGTCAGCATAGTAGTGATCAAATTCATCACTAAGATTCTTGATCTTTGATTGCAGAGCGACAAGTTCTTCAGGTGAAAGCTTCCAGACGTTTTGCTTCAGAAAGTGCTCTTTCCTGTACTGTGCTTTCTTCACCTTCCTCCCCTGTTCATATTTCCATTTCTCCTCACCAATGAAGGCAGTCAACATATGACTTTGACCAGGAGTGAGTTTCATCTCAGGCAGAGGTGTGTTGGGGTCCTTGTGCCACGAGTCGATGAAGTCGAGGATCAACTTTGGATCCAGCATCAATGGCACATTACTGCCTTTGGCTCTAGCGGCCCTTTACTGTCTATCTCTGATGATTTCGGCAAGTTCCTCATCATCAGCTTAGTCATCATCAGACAGTACTTGAAAGGCGACCTGCTTCTTGTGAGGACTTGGTCTAGTGCCTCGTCTAGCAGTGGCCTTGGTCTTCAGCAGAGTGGGGCCAGTTGAGGAATTTGGAGGAGCTGAAGAACTTGCAGAGGCTCCTGAGGCAATAGAGATGCCTGTTGTCCTTTGGCACGAGGCGAGGTGCACATGTGCTGAGGATTTGGAAGGAGGAGCTGAGGGTTTTGCAACTTGAGGAGCTGGAGCAGCTTGAGGAATTTGCCGTGAGGGCTTTGCTGACCTGGGCCGTGAGGGCATTGCAGATGAGCTTGGCTGTGAGGACATTGGTGCAGAAGCCTTGGGCTTGTGTGCAGGCTTCTTGGGCATGGCCTTCTTAGGCTTGCTTGTAGAGGCCTCAGCAGTGGCAGCAGAATCTTCATTGAATTTCTTCACTGCTTCTTTTGCCATTTTGGCCAGCTTGGCTTGACGCTTGACCCATTCCTTTGAAAATTCTTCACCTCTTCTGATGCTAGAGGGATCTGCTTCTTGACCAGGTGCCAGTGGAGGTCTTGGGCATGGAGGGTGTACAACAAATTTCTTCATGTACTTAGGAGTTACATATCTGTAATCCCTCCATTCTCTGGCCCATCTCCTCTCAATCTTCTGAATGCGCACCTTGCGCTCATTCTTTGTTTCCTCACGGGGTGTGCAGTACCCTGCATAGATGTCATCAGGGATCTTAAACACAGTGTTGACTTCAGGTTTCTTTCCTCCCTTCTGAGGTTTCTTGCCGTCAGCCATTTTCTTCAGCTGAGGATATTGAACTATTGAGTTTTCAGATGAGGTGTGCAACTTTTCTTCGAGGAATGCTGCAAATGAGTTAAGTTGATGAGAACCTAGTGATTCAGCAGCGGACATGTGTACCTATGAACAGAATATAGTTGCGAAGAATTTGGAGAGGTCATATGCGTTCTTAGAAGTTTTTGCAAAAAGAACAAGTTTGAGGAATTTGACCAGATGAGTCTTGAGGAATTTCACTAAGCGTTCTTTGACTTAGGTTCCAGAGTTGTACAGATTGAAAATCCACACAATTGAGGAATCTTGAAGAAAAATGTTGCTTAGGGAAACAAATCAAGAACAGATGTTGTGTGAGGTGTTTAGTGTGTGAAGATTTGAAGAATAAACACCTTTTGAAGATTTTGTAGAAAACATCAGAATCAACAAGGGCAGTAAAAGTAACTTTTAATTACCCTTGACGAAGAACACGACGAACTGTGAAGTGTAGATTTAGAAGTTCGTCAGTTCAGATCTTCCACGCCCTAACTTGGCAGAGGAAGACAGCTACGGCGGCGGCGGAGTGAAGAAATCCGCGGCTGGCGCGAGTACAATGGCGACGAGGTCGAGGCAGCGAAGCTCTTCCTCACCAGCGATGATGGAAGTAGCGGTGGCGCTAGGTTTTGAGAGCTCGAGCGAGGGAGTGAGATCGAGCGGAGTAAAGACAAAGTGAGGAGGGGAGGGGTATTTATAGTCGAGGTGAAAAAACCGCTCGCCCGAGGAAATTGGACGAACGTGCCCCTGACCCTTCTCATTCGCGTGACATGTGTCACCCATGTACCGAGAGGTGGCGATCGTGCGAGATCGTGGGTGAATAGATAAATCCATCGTGGAATGTGGAACGGTTTGAGCGGCAAAAGCCGGAAATCCAATAGCTTCAGCTGACAAGGACACAATAAAGATTTTGAACGAGTTTCAAATAGAACGCATATGAAGAATTTGTGAATGGACTGGATTGAGTTTAGCATAGAGGGGGAAGGGTCCGATCACATTCACTTAGCATAAAAAGACAACTTGAAGAAGTAGCAATAAGTGAATGTTGTAGAGGACCTAAACTCATATATATATATAGCCAATGAAGAACAACAACGGAAAGGGTGAAGACAATGCAAAGTTGAAGAAATTGAACAACTGAGGAATTTCAAAAAATGAAAAAAACTCAAATTTGAAGATTTTCAACTTTTGTTGGTGGCTTGACCCACCGTATAAGAATGATGATTTCAGACACCACGTACAATTGTCGTAGGGCTTTGAGAATCAAATTCTTCGTTAATTTCTTCACACTTAGGGTGTTAGTCTTCATTGATTGAAGAAAAAAGTTACTTCATGTGTTGCACATCTAAGTCATCAATTTTTCATAAGTGTTAGGATGTGTGTCCTTTTCAAAGGACATTCGAAGATTTAGGATATTTAGCTCACACCGCAAATTGCTAAATCTCTTCTCATCCAAGGGCTTTGTGAAGATATCGGTTAGCTGTTCTTCAGTCTTCACATGCTCGATAGAGATGTCGCCCTTCAACACATGATCACGAAGAAAATGATGACGAATTTGAATGTGCTTTGACTTCGAGTGCTGAACTGGGTTATGAGCAATCTTAATGGCACTCTCGTTGTCACAATAGATAGGCACATTCTTCATGTTGACGCCGTAGTCCTTGAGGGTTTGCTTCATCCATAGCAATTGAGCACAGCAAGAACCAACAACAATGTACTCAGCTTCAGAAGTAGACAGTGATACACAGTTCTGTTTCTTCGAGGACCAACAGACCAAGGATCGTCCGAGGAAATGGCATGTGCCTGATGTTGACTTGCGGTCCACATGATCACCAGCATAGTCAGAGTCTGAACATCCAATGAGATTAAAAGCCGAGCCCTTGGGATACCATAATCCAAGTGTTGGTGTGTGAGCTAGATATTGAAGAATATGCTTCACAGCCTTATGGTGTGATTCCTTCGGTGTAGCTTGAAATCGGGCACACATGCAAACACTAAGCATAATATATGGCCTAGATGCACATAAATACAATAAAGAGCCAATCATGGAGCGGTATACCTTTTGATCGAAGTCAATACCATTTTCATCAGTGCATAGATGGCCATTTGTGGGCATAGGGATTTTGACGCCTTTGCAATCTTGCATGCCGAATTTCCTCAATACATCCTTGAGGTATTTCTCCTGAGATATGAATATGCCATTGCGCCGTTGATGAATTTGAAGACCTAAGAAGAATTTCAATTCTCCCATCATAGACATTTGATATTCTTCACTCATCATATAGGCAAATTCATCACTAGAGCGTTGGTCAGTACAGCCAAAGATAATATCATCAACATATATTTGGCACACGAATAATTCATCATCATCATAGGTTTTGGTGAAAAGATTTGGGTCAAGTGAACCGGGTTTGAAGCCTTTCGTCATGAGGAATTCCTTCAAAGTATCATACCACGCCCGAGGGGCCTGCTACCTCTTGAGCATGCGTTGGTTTTCCCTTGAAGAGGAAAGGGTGATGCAGCAAAGTAGCGTAAGTATTTCCCTCAGTTTTTGAGAACCAAGGTATCAATCCAGTAGGAGGCCACACGCAAGTTCCTCGTACCTACACAAACAAATAAGAACCTTGGAAACAACGCGATAAAGGGGTTTTCAATCCCTTCACAGCCACTTGCAAAAGTGAGATCTGATAGAGATGATAAGATAATATTTTTGGTATTTTAACCTAAAGATTAAAAGTAAAGATTGCAAAATAAACGGCGCAAGAAATAGCTAGTTGTCGGGAGATTAATATGATGGAAAATAGACCCGGGGGCCATAGGTTTCACTAGTGGCTTCTCTCAAGATAGCATAAGTATTACGGTGGGTGAACAAATTACTGTCGAGCAATTGATAGAAAAGTGCATAGTTATGAGAATATCTAGGCATGATCATGTATATAGGCATCACGTCCGCAACAAGTAGACCGACTCCTGCCTGCATCTACTACTATTACTCCACACATCGACCACTATCCAGCATGCATCTAGAGTATTAAGTTCATAAGAACAGAGTAACGCATTAGGCAAGATGACATGTGTAGAGGGATAAACTCAAGCAATATGGTATAAACCCCATCTTTTTATCCTCGATGGCAACAATACAATACGTGTCGTTTCCCCTTCTGTCGAGCAACGCAAGATTGAACCCAAAGCTAAGCACTTCTCCCATTGCAAGAAAGATCAATCTAGTATGCCAAACCAAACTGATAATTCGAAGAGACTTGCAAAGATAACCAATCATACATAAAAGAATTCAAAGGAGATTCAAATATTGTTCATAGATAATCTTGATCATAAACCCACAATTCATCGGATCTCGACAAACACACCGCAAAAAAAGAGTTACATCGAATAGATCTCCAAGAAGATCGAGGAGAACTTTGTATTGAGCTCCAAAGAGAGATAAGAAGCCATCTAGCTACTAACTATGGACCCGAAGGTCTGAGGTAAACTACTCACACATCATCGGAGAGGCCATGGTGTTGATGTAGAAGCCCTCCGTGATCGATTCCCCCTCCGGCGGAGCGCCGAAAAAGGCCCCAAGATGGGATCTCACGGGTACAGAAGGTTGCGGCGGTGGAAATAGGGTTTCGTGGTGCTCCTCGATGGTTTCGGGGTATATGGGTATATATAGGAGGAAGAAGTAGGTCGGTGGAGCAGCGAGGGGCCCACGAGGGTGGGGGGCACGCCCAGGGGGGCAGGCGCGCCTCCCTGCCTCGTGGCCTCCTCGTTTGTTTCTTGACGTCCACTCCAAGTCCTCTGGATCACGTTTGTTCCAAAAATCACGCTCCCGAAGGTTTCATTCCGTTTGGACTCCGTTTGATATTCCTTTTCTGCGAAACTCTGAAATAGGCAAAAAAACAACAATTTGCACTGGGCCTTGGGTTAGTAGGTTAGTCCCAAAAATAATATAAAAGTGTATAATAAAGCCCATTAAACATCCCAAACAGATAATATAATAGCATGGAACAATAAAAAATTATAGATACGTTGGAGACGTATCAAGCATCCCCAAGCTTAATTCCTGCTCGTCCTCGAGTAGGTAAATGATAAAAACAGAATTTTTGATGTGGAATGCTACCTAGCATATTCTTCAATGTAATTTTCTTTATTGTGGCATGAATGTTCAGATCCGAAAGATTCAAGACAAAAGTTTATTATTGACATAAAAATAATAATACTTCGAGCATACTAACTAAGCAATCATGTCTTCTCAAAATAACATGGCCAAAGAAAGTTCATCCCTACAAAATCATATAGTTTGGTCATGCTCCATTTTCGTCACATAAGAATGCTCTCATCATGCACAACCCCGATGACAAGCCAAGCAATTGTTTCATACTTTAGTAATATCAAACTTTTTTCAACTTTCACGCAATACATGAGCGTGAGCCATGGACATAGCACTATGTGTGGAATAGAGTATAATGATGGGGGTTGTGTGGAGAAGACAAAAAGGGAGAAAGTCTCACATTGACGCGGCTAATCAATGGGCTAGGGAGATGCCCGTCAACTGATGTCAATGCAAGGAGTAGGGATTGGCATGCAACGGATGCACTAGAGCTATAAATGTATGAAAGCTCAACAAAAGAAACTAAGTGGATGTGCATCCAACTTTCTTGCTCACGAAGACCTAGGGCATTTGAGGAAGCCCATTGTTGGAATATACAAGCCAAGTTCTATAATGAAAAATTCCCACTAGTATATGAAAGTGACAAAACAAGAGACTCTCTATCATGAAGATCACGGTGCTACTTTGAAGCACAAGTGTGGAAAAATGATAGTAGCATTGTCCCTTTTTATTTCTTTTTTTGGGCCTTTCTTTTTTTGGCCTTTCTCTTTTTTAGGACAATGCTCTATTAATGATGATCATCACACTTCTATTTATTTACAACTCAATGATTACAACTCGATACTAGAACAAAATATGACTCTATATGAATGCCTCCGGCGGTGTACCGGGATGGGCAATGAATCAAGAGTGACATGTATGAAATAATATGATGGTGGCTTTGCCACAAATACGATATCAACTACATGATCATGCAAGCAATATGACAATGATGAAGCACGTCAAAATATTCATATCATGTACAACCCCGGTTTTAGCCAAGCAATTGGTTCATACTTTTTAACGCGCTTCAGCCTTTTCAACTCTTACGCAATACATGAGCGCAAGCCATGGATATAGCACTATGGTGGAATAAGGTATAATGGTAGGGGTTATGTGGGACAAAAAAGGAGAAAGTCTCATATCAACGAGGCTAATCAACGGGCTATGGAGATGCCCATCAATTGATGTTAATGCAAGGAGTAGGGATTGCCATGCAACGGATGCACTAGAGCTATAAGTGTATGAAAGCTCAAACAAAGAAACTAAGTGGGTGTGCATCCAACTTGCTTGCTCACGAAGACCTCGGGCATTTGAGGAAGCCCATCATTGGAATATACAAGCCAAGTTCTATAATGAAATTTCCCACTAGTATATGAAAGCGACAAAATGAGAGACTCTATCGTGAAGATCACGGTGCTACTTTGAAGCACAAGTGCGGTAAAAGGATAGTAACATTGTCCCTTCTCTCTTTTTCTCTTATTTTTTTATTTGGGCCTTTTCTCTTTTTTATGGCCTTTTTTTAGTCCGGAGTCTCAACCCGACTTGTGGGGGAATCATAGTCTCCCTAGGGCCATGAAGGCGTGGTGGATCCTGGCAAGGGCCGGCGGGAGGGCTTCGTTTTTAGTCGTTTTTTTCAATCTTGTTAGGGTTTGTGTCCTACTCAGGAAGGCGAGACGGCGGCGGCTCCCTGAAGAAGGAATGAAGGTCTCCCCGCCTAGCCCCCGTTCCGGCGGTGCGTCTAGCATCGTTGGTGGGTGTGTGGAGGTGTGTCTCCGGCAGATCTATCTTTGGTGGATTTGTTCGGATCTCGTCGTTGTTCGTCTACGTTCGTGTGTCTTCGGTTTGGATCCTTCCGATCTAAACTATTTTTCATCGGCGGCGGTTGCTGTTCTGAGGTGCTGGTCCTATGGGGCCTTAGCATGACGACTTCCCGACTGTCTACTACAACAAGTTGTGCCCAGCTCCGGCGATGGAGGGGCGATGACGACGGCGCGCCTTCGGCTCGCTTCGGTGCTTGTAATCGTCGCTAGGTGGTCTACGGATCTAGATGTAATTTTTATTTCTGGTGTTCGTTGTACTGCCATGATTGAAGATGAATAGATTGGAAGTTTATCAAAAAAAGAGTTTTGAGTTTTTTTGGAAATTACAAAGAAAATGAAAAAAATGGGAAAATAAAATTTAAAAACGAGAGAAAAGACGAAACTGAGTGGAGAAATGAAGAAACATGTTACTGGGCTTGCCCACTATCGATTGGTGCTTCTACATCGCTGTAAGCGATACATAGTCGCTCCCCTCTCCAAAACCCAACCATGCGTTTGTCTCAAAAAAAAAAAAAAAACCCAACCATGCCATCGCTGCTGCGCTGATCCGCTGCCCACGCCGGCGCCGCCGCCGTCGCGCGCCTTCATCTTCGCCTAGCCAGAGATATCGAGTGCGATCTCCACGTAGCAGAGCCTTCATCTTCGCCCAGCCGAGGTCTGTTCTCTCCGCCCGCCTATCCCCTGCCTGCACTTCTCTACCACTGCGAGGTTAGGAAATTGCGGTTGTTGCCATTAGTCTGGATGGCAAATTTCCTCTATCTCGCAGTCGCGCGTGCTTAGCTGCGAATCTATGGGAAGGGTGCCCTTGCCGCCATGTACGTGTGCGAAATTATCGAATTCTATTCTCGCACTGATGCGTGATGTCCGAGAAGCGATGAAGGGACTTGTCAGTGTAGAGGAGCCTGAGATGAAGTTATGAACACATTTTACGGTTATCGTCCAAAGGAAATCTACAACATAGGTAGTATATCATGTCGAACTTTATATGCAGCTATGAACCTGTTTCTGATTCTCGGAAACTGCACTTGTTGATATTACAAGCGGCAGAACTATGTGAAAGTTCGTTTTCTGTCTGTTGAAAATAAGTACTCAGTTCATATATATAGTTATATACACGTCCATTTTAGTGTCGAAGTGGGCATGATATTTTACTATACACGTCCATTTATATCTGTTGAAAATTTCAAGTCCTCAATTTACATACAGATGTAAAAAAATATTGCATGTTGCTGTCAAGAGATTTACACTTATCGACAGTTCATATGATTTGTTAATTACTGAACCTTTGGAGCTTTCTGACATGGTAACCACTGGAGCAGCATATGCGATAAGTTTGTAATTTCGAGCCATTCATATTTGACTTCGAAACAGACCTATAAGACTACCCATCTGTCAGTATACTCTGATTCGTAAAAGAAAGATACACTTTTAGGATCGGCGATGTCTAACAGGGATAGCAAGCCTAGCATATGATCAGGCATTTTAATATTTAGTATGCCAAGTTTCCCCTTCAGTTCATCACAACTTACTGCAGCAGTAGCTTGTCATTAATTGAACTTGTCAGTGGTCATGAAAATTGTAATATCCCAGTAACGGATACATGTTTCGTAACGGTGTCACTTAAACCGCCCCCCTTCTTTTTGCTTGCTTTACTGTCTATGATCTTCAGAATTACCAAGCCTTGTAACCTGCGGCCGTGTAGTTTATTTGCTGGATTTTCTTCATAGTTAATTGATGATCGTATCAAAAGGCTTTATCGGGTGTTTGGTTGAACAAACTAGTGTTTCACCTGAGAAGAGATTAAGAAATAGTTTGTGAAAAGAGATGTATTTGCACGAGGCCTCAATCAGGAAATACTTTGTAAAGAAAGAGTAAGATGAAAGATTCCTATTACATTGAACTATGTAGACAACAAAAAGAACAAATTTCATGGCGATAGAAAAAAAAGGAGTTACAAAGAAGAAGAAAATCTATGAGTTTGTGGTATCAACATAAGGCGTACAACGTTCATTTCTATCTTATAGTCAAAGACATAACAAGAAAAACGTGCGCACAAAACTGCGCTTATCAGTTTTGCTTCAGTTTGTGGGACGATGAGATAGTCAGATAGCTTGTCCAGCATCCTTCCAGCTCGACGTTTCTTCCCTCAACAACGGGAGAAAATCATTCACTGGTTTTTTATGTTTCTCTCTTTAATCGGTGAAGCCGTACATGAAGTTTGAGAGGGAGAAGCTAGTTTTCTTGTGAACTCTCAAGAAACACAAATTTGCTAATCTCAGACAAATACAGAAGCTCAACCTGCAACTGCAAGGAATCGGCGAATCAACAGCAGAAAATTGCTAAATGAGTGAAACTGTGAAAGCGCTGAGACTTGGTGCATCAACATTGATCTGTCTATTGCTGTAGCTGAATTATTTTTCAGGGATTGAAATATTTTATTTGGTCCTATCCGGTATATCTAGTGGAGTACCTTCCTGTAAAAACACTGTATTTTTACTCGAAGGTAATGTTGCCATTTTGTTGGGCTTAGATTATTGGCAGAATGGCAATAGGCTCTTACATTCGTCCCTTTAAGCAAAACAGACACGTAGTTGCATCGACCTGATCGTGAGGGTGGTATCACAGTGTTATAGTATGTTCTGTGCTGCTATTTCTCCCTGAGACTATTCACTACTGTTCCTTGCGATTCAGCTATTCTGTTCTGTGGACCATTTTCAGGAAAAAGAACTGTTTTGAACATTGCTAAGATCATTTTCAGTACTCAATAACCTGTGATATAGTGTCGGTTTTGCCAGCTTGTCACTAAAGATACTTTGGACTAGTTCATTTCACAGTACCAGGAATTGGAGAAAGAACGAAAACTCCAGAGCAGGTAAACCTAACCCAGTGCTGTTGCTGCTCTGAAAAAGTTCCAGGTTCATCAGGAACGCTACGTGGACATCCGCTAAACTTCTGAAAAAACCTGGACGAACATTGTCCTTGGTGCAAGCATGGCAGTGTCAACATGTTGCTACCATCCTTAGCGCAAGTATGTTGCCGTGTCTTGTGTCCCAGTAGAATTTCTGTCCGTTTTAGCTATGCAGAATGCAGATTGCACAATAGGTGCCAAGAAGGCCAGACAAGCCAGACACTGCTCTTATCTGCGTGTTACTGTTAACTGTTTCCATTGTGCGTTCCTAACACATCTTGGAATCGTCTTGGATCTCTATTTTTTCTTTAAACAGTCGGCACTTAGTAGTCGTAGCACCTTGTCTATGCTCTCAGGTTGTAGCTTTGTTACAGAATAGGTTCAACAGCTAGATTCCTCTAGACGGAAGTGTCTGAATATGTTTAGTATTCTGAGAACAGTGTAATCGACCTGGTCACCAGCTTGGCTGTATGGTCAACAAAACTTTTCTTGGTTCATTTCGTTATGTGTGCACGCGCAATTTACTCGCCTGATGCTGCTTCCTGAGCGTGACAGACAAAAACGATCAACAGTTGGGCACTGCAACCAACTGCATGGTTCAGACTTCAGAGTCCGGACCAGGGGGAGAAGGGAAGAAGAAGAAGGCTGCAGGGGAAGGAAGGAAGGAGGATCGACACGGCCGGGCCGCGGCTACAGGAGCCTCTGGGCGTGTGCACGTGTGCGTGAGCCTGTCCCCATGGCCCTGGGCCGGGCGGCCGGCCGGGGGTTCCATCATGCATTCATGCATGCAGATGCGGCCTTGCCACTGGCCGGCTGGTGCGTGCAGCTGTTGCGTCGATTGACGCGGCGCCTGTGGAGCCGAACCGCAAAGCAAAGCAAAGGGGCCGTCGTGATTGATCGATCGATCGGTCGACGCAACGCAACGCAGCGCCGTGCGTGCGGCCGTGCGGACACCGCACATGCCGGTGCCCGCGGGGGACGACGTGCGGCCGGCCGGCGTCGCACTGTTCATCGGGGAGACGCGTGCAGTGCAGCTGCTGGCCTGCTGGTGTGGCCGTGTGTGTGGGCGCATGATTCACGAATCAGAATCCCCTCGACCCAACTCCACAGTCCACAGCTGCCGCTGCTTCCGCTACAGTGACTGCATCTCACTCACTCACTCGCAAGCAAGCTTGCTAGCTTTTGCTCATCTTTTCCCCCTCCTTTGAGTACACCACAGCTTAGCTTTTGCCGATCTCTTTCAGCACATCACTGTGCTGATGAATGATGATACCATAAGCATATCCTTCTCAAGAGGATTTGGGCGATCTCCGCTGCGAAATAACACCAGGACGTGGTGATTTTACCGTGCGCTGGCTGCAGGTTGTGGTTAACTGTTTGCGAGGGTACGTACTCCTACATGGTCAAATGATTTGATATGCCTGCACTGCACCGTACCGCGCCGGACCGGAGGACACCCTCTCCAGTGCCCACAGCTGTAACGCTGTACGCGTACCGCTCGATCACAATGCATCGCATGCTCCTGCTGGGTGGTTGCTACATGGTCATGCACAGGGGCGCCGAGGGCCGGCATGAACACCTCCTTGTAGGTGTACTTGTACTTCTACTGCCCCGAGAAAGCTTAATTTGGACCATCATCACATAAGCAAATGGAGCAAAGTCTCATGTGTCCACTGTGTATACCGTCCATGCAAAGGACGGTAATTAAGGCAGTGTCGCTGTGGCATGCATGCATGAGAGGCGGGCAATCGATTAGGACATACATACTCTAACTAACTAAGCACCACTATCACTGCTGGCACCAAGCATCACATGATCGGCACCATTTGGAAAAGGGGCGACGATGGGCCCTGCCCGCCCCCTAATGACCCCTTTTTAGACCCAACACGGCAGGTGTTGGTGTCTCTAGTGCTAGGACGGGGGGTTGATGATAGCCTTGGTTAACATACTCTGCCTAGTGATATTGAGACATGTGCTGCTGCCGCTGCCGCTGCTGCTAACGCCCCCATTAAAGGCTTGCAATTGCGAGCAAGCACCCGGACATTGTTGTCTAATTCCTTTCTTGTTTACTTAGCTTTGCATCATTGCATGCGGTGTACTGTACTGGTAGGGGCAGAGGTCAGAGGAGGAGACTGGATGGATCGGTAGGGGGACGGACGCCGATGCGTGAAGCGTGATGTTGTACTGCCGCGACCTAGGGCGAAATATTTTATACGTTTTGGAGCATATCTTTCAGCGATCACAAGGAGCTACGGAGGCCGGCCTACCCCGCGCTGCGCGACTGCTGGCCCAGTGGAGGCAGGCAGGGTTGCTACAAATGGAATCCGTGGCGCCGATGCAGAACTGGACATGTAAGTTTTGTTTTTCTTCTTTGCCCGGTCTCTTTGCACGTTGGTAGGTGCGGGCTTTGAATAAAACCAGCTCGCCGTATTTATTTACGCGTGGGATGCAGGAGTGGTACGTACATGACAAGATACAGACGCGTGTACAGTGCACTGTACGTATAGAAGTGATGAAACTCTTGCCTTTTTATATAATCATTCTGGGATGTTCATACATTAGAATCACGAGCAAAACTGTCCGAGGTCGATAAACCATTGTCTTCGCACGGTCAAACGCATTGAATTTCACATGTTGTGTCACTGGACGGACACCTCAGGGAGGGAGCGTGATGGGTTTTTTGGAGCATTGGTTTGGTGTATGCGTACGTAGAGAAATACCACTACTCCTACTGCACAGGTGGTAGGGGAGGTGTTGAGTTGAGAGGTGAAGCGAGACTAGAGAGAGGAGAGGAGGGCATGCATGCATGCTGATGCATGTGACGGTTGGCCCGCCCGGCTATCACGTCCAGCTTCTATTGCGCTTTCTTGTCAAGCGACAAGGGGTATCCCTATTGCATCTATTTGCTTGTAGAAAACCGGGCAGTTTGGTTTGCTTCCAGCTATCGGCTTGGGGTTGGAGAAATCTACTGTTACGCTACAGTAGCGCAACCGGCCGGCCGGTCAGTACACATACAATACAATATACCATCACCATACTTTCAGATAATAAATATATGCATGCATGCATCAAGATGTATACCCCTGTCTGCCAGATATCCCTGGCAAAAAGTATTATTGGTTCATCAGAGGCTGGATGGTTCAGAGTTTCCTGCTAGTAACTAGTAAGGATTTACTTGGTCTTTGTCTAGTTTCTGTCATTTCATGATGGTTTGGCTATGTACGTAGGCTCACTCGTGCAAGTACGTGTTGTCAGCTTCATTTCGCACGTACGTGATGCGATGTGTTAGGTCTTAAATCAAATCGCTGCGCCGGGTCACCGATCGCCGTCCTGAACTGACCATATACTCCCTTCGTTCCTAAATATAAGTCTTTTTTAGAGATTTCAAATGGACTATAACATACAGATGTATATAGATATATTTCAGAGTGTAGATTCACTCATTTTGCTCCGTATGTAGTCCCCTGTTGGAATCTCTAAAAAGAAGTAACATTTTGGAACAGAGGGAGTAGATCAGCAACCTTTTATAAGTCTGGGCCACTTAGCACAAATTAATCAATGAGCAGCTTCCATCTCGGAATCAAATATGCAAGTACAAGAACGAGCAGCTTCAAAGTTGAAAATGATTTGTGTGTACGTATAATTTGGGGATGACGAACGAACTTTTGTACTACTAGATAGTGCTTGGCTATAAGGCGCCTTTCAAACAAGCCGTATAACGTAGAACAATAATCACTGGTTGATTTTCGGAGGCCTGCACTGCACCCGCACGCGGCATCTCCAGCGCATAGCAAGCACACTACACTAGCTAGCCAAAGTGTGTCATTCATTCAAGAACCAAATGGCACACCTCTCTAGGCATGCACCATCCTCTCATCCCAGGTCTCCCCCAGACCCCAAAGGCGAGAATGAGTTAGTTAAGCATGGGGATTTGGGCATTATGGCATCGTCTCCCCTCCATGCATCATCACCATCATCATCATCATCTCTCTCTCTCTCTCTCTCTCTCTCTCTCTCTCTCTCTCTCTCTCTCTATAGCTTTTGCTTTCTCCTCCTTCCTGCCATGCCTTTGCATATGTGAAAGCGGAAGAGGAGCAGTAGAGACATGCATACGCGCACATGGAGGCGGAGTAGATACGTACAAGGCACATTCATGTGGTTTGGGGATGGGGACAGAAAGGGACTGAAATGAGTGAAAGGGAGTAAAAGAAGAGTCAACTCGTGTATTGCACAGGGCTCGAGGGAGGCCAAAGGGCCGGCCACGGCCGAGTACTCAATTATTGGGGCCTCACCCACATCACTGTCAACGTCAAATTTTAAGGGGCCTCCTTTTAATCCTTTCTGCACCCAACACCATGCATGAGGGAAAAAATAAATACTATATATGCAAATGCTTTAGTTAGTGTGAAAAGAGAAGCTCTGGCCTTCAGCTTCTTGCTTTTACGGCAGACATTTTCCCCGGTGCAAGTTCCATGGAGCCACAAGGTGTCCGTATTTCTCTGGGCACGTTGGTTTGGAATGCTTGAGTTCCACGGTAACCAGTTTGGTTTTCCGGGGATCAGGTAAACATTCTAGACGTTGGTTGCCCAGTGTGGTTTTCCCTCTCCTATGTCTGTGCACATGTACCTAATGGTTAGTAGTTATCCAATGATCTGGCCCTCGCATTTGACTTACACGCTTCGATGTGGAAACAAAGGTATTTTGTGCCTGTTCTTTTTAAAACCCACCAAATACAATTCGCACACCAAAAGCAGCGCTTGCATAGCTTGAAAATTGACAGAATTATCATTTTTTCTAAAGATCTACTCCCTCCGTCCCATAATGTAACACGTTTTTTGACACTAGTGTAGTGTCAAAAAACGTGTTACATTATGGGACGGAGGGAGTAGTGAATGTAGTACTTTTTGCAGCTTTACTACAACTTTAACTTTAGTATAAAGTTGTACTAAAGTTGTGACAAGTAATATGCATCGGAGAGAGTAGTAAAAAAGACCAAGCCTGCATACTTAATGATTTTGGATATATGCATAAATCATCCACTAAATAAAAGATATGAATAATTCGCCTAGTACTCTTTTTTTTTTTGGGGAACACTGATCTTTTCACTGAAGACATGCACAAGTCACTTTGCGATCCGTTACTGAAGATATGCATGAGTCACCTGCTAATCCTTCATTAACATGTATTAACAAGTACTACCTTTGTACATTAATGTTCAACTGCAAAAACGTCTTACATCACATTACAGAGGGAGTAGTATTTACATGTAATATTTGCATGGGTCTCGAAAGCAAAGGAGAAAAATAAAGAAGATCCTAGAGAAAATCAAAGAATAAAATGAAGGCAAGAGCCGATCCTGTATAATACACAAAGGGTACAACTAACTCCACTGACCTTCCAAGGATAAACTTGGTTCTCGTATTTGCATGCATTTTAACAACCAAACACCCAATTGTATACCTAAACTAAATTGATTTGACCAGACAAATTTGTCAGAATCCACCACACTGACACAAGGAGTCTGAGTAACTTACAATACCTTATGCCAGTGTCTCTCTCTTCTCTTAATTAATGGAGGAGCCAAATCTTTTGCCTCCTAAAAAAAGAAGACTTACAGTACCTTGGAGGAAAATATTCAATACAAAAGATGAGCATTTATATCTTGGAGGAGGAATAATGATAATGAAAAGAAGAGGGAATTATAGGGGCTATCCCACAGTCACTAGATAGCTAAATAACTGGGCATCAAGAGTTCCTTTGAATGTCACACCGCAAATCTCTCATCATGAGGAAGACATCAACCACAAATATGCTGCATATGTAATAATTCTCATCACATGAAATGGGGATAAATAAAGTGGACAATATTCTCTTCTCCTTTTACATTGGCTGAATGACCCATGATGCCTCTTTGTTGTTTGTTGCATGTAGAGCACTGTGACACTGTCCATATGTGCACTAACAAAGAAAAGTTAGGCAAGCTTCTTATCACACGGGGTCCTTTACTTGGTGCTCTCGAGGAAAACTGATTTATGCTTTGACCAGCTTATAAAGCGAATCTACATGATGTGAAAATAATAAAGAAAGTATCCACCATTTTCAATTTAAAGCTGGGAAAATAGTACACAATTATCGTTGTTTCAGAATCAGCGGTAATATTCAAAAGAATTTCAAATACGGAGTTTGGAATTTGGCCTACTTACAGACGCAGTGCTATGCAGATATCCTAGGTGTGCCCTTCATGTTAATTATTTGAGTCCAAAAAAGGAAGACATGTGAATTACGTCATGATTAATCACTCAAAAAGCAGCAAGCGAATATATGCGCTGATATTCTGCAGTACCTGCAGAATATATGGTTTAGACCAAACCGCTCTTGTGTAATTGGGCAGCACATAAATGTTCTCGTCCACATTGTCATTTAGATTATTGGCACTTAGCTGTACAACTATAAGCTCAACACAAATTAACCTCTAGATCAACCATGCATGTTGTAATCAACAAGCCAAATCTCGATTATTTGGCCTATCTCTAATAGTGCGATAAAACCATAGAACTTTATCATATGACCACAAAGATGTCAGTACATTAACTCTGAAGGAACACTTCAATTCAAAAAAGAAAGAAAACAAACTGAAATCCACAGCAACACGCGAGGACACAACGATGTCCATATGTTTTCCGTTGGAATTAATACTTCTGCACAACAGCAAGAGTAGTCCCAAAATGTAAGACGCTTTCTGATACTATGATACTATATACCCGCGTATTTCTTTTCGAGAACATGTAAAAGCTTTGCGTCTTTTCATTAGGCAGAACACCGCGTGCATACGCTCTCGTTCTTTGGTCTCCGCGCACCGGCTAGCAGCTATAGCACGAAAGGACTCGGGTTGAGTTTGTGATCAGCATCGTGCATGAGACGCGCACTGTATTGCCAAGAGCTGATAGGGACCCCCTAGGGAAAGAGCAGAGACCTACCTAGCTAGCTAAGCTAATCAGGCTACCGTCTAGCTTAACCAACAAAAGTGGCAAAGGCCGTCCATGCATGCAGCTGTGGGTGCATGTAGGATCAGAGCTAGGAGGTGCATGCAGGCCAGAACTGGTGGAGCCCTTCTGGCCATGCTAATTTGCTAGCTTGTTGTACTTATTTACTCCCTCGTTTCTAAATATTTGTTTTTCTAGAGATTTCAACAAGTGACTATATACGAAGTAAAATGAGTGAATCTACACTCTAAAATATGTCTATATACATCTATATGTGGTAGTCCATTTGAAATCTTAAAAGAAACAAATATTTAGGAACGGAGGGAGTATTTATTTTGAAACGAGGCCAAAGATTTGTCATTTTTATTAACTAAGAGAGGCGGTTCCGAAGTGGCTAGCCTTGCTTTTAGAACTGCCGGTTCATGTTAGTTTTTGGTCTAGTTTGGGCGTTTGGTAGTAGTTTGTGAGCAGACCATATGGTTTCTTTAATTCATATGAAAATCTGAGAGGGATGCCCCTCTTTTGCTAAAAAAAGCATATATGAAACGAGTAATTACTTAGCCCTTCGACATGTATATGTAAACCTATAATGATAGACAAATACACCCTCGACATTTCGAACATGACAAATTAGGCCCCTCCCCGAAATTGAAGAGGGTGATGGTTTCCCACTCGTGGTAGCATAGTCAACAAATCAGAATTGAAAATTTTGTGAAAAATAAATAAATGAAAAAGACATAGGAGATTTTAAATGAAAAATTCCAAACAACTTAGGGAGAATATGAGATTTTTATAGTTAAAGATAGGAAATTTAGAAAAAATATATATAAATATCTGGGAAGCCTGGAAGTTAGAGAATACTCCTGAATAATTCCAGATTCTCATGAATGCTTATAAACTATTCCCTCCGTAAAGAAATATAAGAGTGTTTAGATGCTCTTATATTTCTTTACAGATGGAGTATTTTTATATAATTTATATTTTCTCTAGTTTTGATTTCCCTTTTGTTTGTTTTAATTTCTTTGTATTTGTTTGTTGATTCCTCAAAAACTAATGGAGATATCCAAAGTACAAATAGGGACTCGAGTTCACGCACACGAGGAATTGAACACGGGTGGTGAGATTGCACATCCACTCCCCCAACCAAGTAAGATAGGCTCACTTCCTTTTTGAAATGTTTTCAACATGTTGTGTTGCCATCTGTAGAAAACACTGACATGCATCAACCTAACCGATGCGGATGATCAAAGTTGTAGGGATTGTTTGATACTCATGTTGACATCCACTTTAGGTATATGCCCATTTAGGCCCTCGTTTATTACTTAGATTTTATATAAAATTAAACAAAGAACGACTAACAATACACTTGTTTATTGAAGGGACATGATGCCTGATCTTTTCTGAGTAAACTTCAGAACTACCACTCCAACACCACGATAAAAGCATGTGATCAGTTCCCCCATCAGGATGGCGTCCCACGGTATGGTTAGAAGAAAACAACGAGTCACTAAAGGATCAAGGATGTGTGTGTGTCACTACTAGGGAAATACTTATTTTTTTTGAAAAGGAGGAATACCCCCGGCCTCTGCATCTGATCGATGCATACGGCCAATTTTATTAATTATTAGCACAAAACCTTACAAAGTCGTACAACAGTAAGACCAAAGCCACCATCTTCGCAACCTCTGTCGCTACTCCTATCTAACTGATGAAGGGGCGCTGATGGTCTGGGCCTAATACCAAATAGACCTCGCAGCCAAACCTAACATCTAAGACCTGAGGTCCCAACCTGGACGCCTGCCGGGTATGGGCACCCACCAGTCCGGCGTGCTCCTCAACCAGGCCGCCTGCCGAGTATGAGGCCGCCACAACCACCTACCACTTATCCATCTTCAGAGCTGTACTGTTGCAACGGCCTTGCCCGGTCTCGCTGCCGCCGACGCCACCACGACGCCAGACAACGTCGACCTCCTGCGCGTGTCCGCCACCACACATCTGACGCCAAGCCTCCGCTGCTCCATGCCGCCAAGAGCCGCCGCCAAGAATATGTATAAAGAAACACCGCTCCACCGAAAGGGAGGCAGCACACCCCCACCCCTCACCTACAGACCCTTCCATCCGATCCCAATGTCCTTGGCGTCGCCTCCAGGAAGGTAACGGTGCATAGGGCGCCGCCGACGCCCGATCCGCAACGGATCTTGGGCTTTCACCCGGACATGGTTCGGAGAGGAGAGATGGTGCCCTCAGCAGCGCCCCCAAGGAGGAAAACGGCGCCAAAAATCGGCGTCGCCGCTGCCGGCCAGCCAAGGCGGCCAAGGTTTCCCCCGGACACCGATCTGCTCCATCAGAACACACCGGAGGTGAATCCGGAAGATCCAAACCGAACCGGGGACTGGGAAGGGACGCATGGAAGGGAAGGGGGCAATACCTCCAGATCTGGCACGCCTGCGGCTCGCCGTCCTCACGGCCGAACTCTCAGGCACGCCGCACGCCCCGCCGTCGCGAGGCCCCGCCCCAACCCAGCCTGCGGCGAGAGGAACTGCCCCGCGAGCAGCACGGGCCGCCTGGCTGGACTGCCGCGATCCTGCCCAAGTCCACCAGGCCGAGATCGCCCCGCCGCCACCTTCCCAGGGCACGCCCGGCTTCGCCGGCGCCCCCTCCAGTGGCGGCGCAGCGGGGGAGGAGGGCGGGACCCCCCCGGCGGCGCGGCTAGGGTTTCCCCCCGTGTCGCCAGAGGAGGGCGACGCGGGGGTCGTAGGCCATGTGCCTCAAGGGAAATACTTATACATAAGAGCTTAGTAGTAGCGCTGGAAAATAGTCACCGCTGCTGCTAGTTAGCAGTAACCCTATAGCAGTAGCGCTGGAAAACAAAAACACGCTACTACTATGTGGGACTAGACGAGGCCACCGACGGTAGCTGTAGTAGCAGCGCTGTACAGAATCCATCGCTGCTACTAACAGTTTAGTAGCAGCGCTTTATTTTATTGAGCCGCTACTACTAATTGGCCTCACTTAGTAGTAGCGCTTTTCCTGGAAAGCACTACTACCAAGTCCCATAGCAGCAACGCGTTTTGGTAAGCAGTGCTACTGCTAGTTGCAGCTGGTGCCACCTTTTCACCCCTCCCCCTCCCCCTCCCCCTCCACTTTGCCCTCTCCCCCCTCCTTTCCCCTCTCCACTCTCCAACATTGTTGCTCTTCTTCTCTCTTCCTCCTGCCTCTCTTCTCTCCTCATTAATGTCCCCCTCCACCATAACTCTCCTTCATAAATGGCCTCTCATCTCTCTCTTCCTCTCCTACCTCTCTTTTCTCCCCATTAATGCCCCCTCCACCATAATTCCCTCTCCATTAGTTAGCTAGATTCATCTAGCTAGCTATTTAGCCATCCACACTATCGATCCATATAGGTAGCGAAAGGCCGCATCATCGAACCGTGCTCTAAAAAGTTGTTCATTTCAAGAATGGGAATATGTGTGTGAATGAGAATATGTGTGTTTGGGATATGGAGAGATTTGTGCGAGTGACATGCCCCCGAGTTGCTTATGTTTTACCGAAATGTCGATTTATTTCCGTTTCGGTGAATTTCGAGCAAACTCGATATGTCCTATTTTTAGGCAAGGTCATGCCAAAATTTTATATGACTTTGAAGCATGCATGCATTTTGTTTATAACCCTTTTTCTTGTTATACCGTGCAGTCGGTCATGAAGGTGTGGATGGATCGTGGAGCGATACATGCAATCCGCGGTGATGGACATGTATACAAATAATCGGACTAGGATTAGATGTCCGCGTGCAAGATGCAAAGAAGGAGTCCTTTTGGACCCTTTTGATCGTGGCACTTTGAAGGTGCACCTGCTGATGAATGGTTTCATGGATGGCTATACTTGGTGGATAAGTGAAGAAGAAGATGATGATGAGGACGTCCACATGGCAGGGAATAACGACATGGCGGCGGGGCTAGACGAAGAGATGACCGATCGACACGAAGACGATGGCGGCGGACATGGCGGCGGGGAAGAGTCCAGAAATGACGGCGGCGGAGAATATTCCAGACACGGCGAAGAAGAGTCTGGACATGGCGGAGAAGAGGCGGCGACCACGCCGCAGTCTTCGACGCTACTAAGTGCAGTCGTGCAGGACCCTCATATTCAAGACCTCCTTCGCAAGAGTACGACTAGCGAGAGAGCTGCTTCTAGAGAGGAGGCCAAGCTGGCGCAACTTGAAGTAGATTTGAAGACTCCATTGTTTGACGGTTGCGATCCCGAGGTGACCCGCTTGAGTTTCACGCTCAAACTTCTAAAGACGAAGGCCAAAAACAAATGGACAGACAAAAGCCTCGATGAGCATTTGAAGTATCTACATAATAAAGTTCTTCCCGCGGGGAACCTGTGTCCTAATAGTGTCGAGGAGGCCAAGAAAATCATTTGCCCTTTTGATTTTCTGCACATTAGGTACCACACATGCATCAACAATTGCATCATTTATCGGGGGCAGCACGCGGAAAAAACCAGCTGTCTAGTGTGCAATGCTTCTCGATACAAGAAGACAGGAAAGAAAGCTCCTCAGAAAGTTGTATGGTACTTTCCGATCACTCCTCGTCCGCAGCGGTATTTCGTAGATCCTAAGGAAGCAAAGCTCATGCGCTGGCACGTGAAGAGGAAGGAGCCCGACGATGGAGATGATCCGAAGCCGAGACACCTTGTAGATGGTAGCCAGTGAAGAGCATTCAACGCCTTATATGGATTTGCTGTAGAAGATCCAAGGAACATCGTGCTTGGTGCGAGTACCGATGGCATGAATCCGTTTGGAAACCAGAACACCAACCACATCACATGGCCCGTGTTTGTATGGATGTACAATCTTCCCCCATGGAAGTGCATGAAGACAAAGTGCATACACATGAGCATGCTGATTCAAGGGTCGAAACAACCGGGAAATAGTATTAACCTGTATATGGGGCTTCTACAAGAGGAGCTAGACACGTTATGGAAAACACCGGCATGGACATGGGACGCCAGCAAAGGAGAGTATTTCCATACGAGAGCCGCGCTGATGATGACGGTGCATGACTATCTCGGTTATAGGTACACCTCACGCCAGGTGTGCCATGGATATTGTGGATGCACGAGGTGCATGGATGATACAACGTCTCAGCAGCTTACGTCAACGAAAGATGGTGAGTCCGGGAAAATCGTGTACATGGGGCATCGTAGATGGCTCGAGAAGGATGACCCGTGGAGAAAGCGTGGAGATCTATTCAATGGGTTGGCTGAGCATCGAGGACCTCCACGTAAGAGGAGCGGCGCCGAAATCGACGAGCTGTTGAGAAACTGGGAACAGTGCCCCGCGCCGGGGAAGATGAAAAAGGCGTCGGAGCCGCTGCTGAAGGTATGGAAAACGAGGTCTGTTTTCTGGGACTTGGAGTACTGGCCCAATCATGAGACCCCTCATTTCCTTGATCAAATGCATATCACGAAGAATGTCCTCGAGAGCTTGCTTGGCACACTGATGAACATGCCGGAGAAGACCAAGGATGGGCCGAAGGCAAGGAAAGACTTGGAAGATTTGAAGATCAGAAAGATCTCCACCGTAAAAAGCTGACGGAGGAGACAGAGACGGAGACGGAGGAGGGGGAAAGCGGCACAGAAAAGTCAACAAGAAGGAGGAGAATTATTGTACCCCTTCTTGCTTCACCTTAAGTGCGAAGGAGATCGATCAATTCATCAAGTGCCTTATGGGAATCAATGTCAGTTCCAGTTACTGTGGGAAGATAAGCAGATTTCTAGACCCCAAGAAGAGGTTTAGCGGGATGAAGTCTCATGACTGTCACGTGATGATGACGCAGATACTCCTGGTTTCCATTAGAGGGATAATGGAGAAGCACATGTGTGACACGCTTACTGGTCTCTGCAACTTCTTCGATGTTATCTCTCGAAAGTCCATCAGTGTGAAGCAACTCTGAAGGCTACAGGATGAGATTGTTGTCATACTATGTGAGCTTGAGATGTACTTCCCGCCCGCGTTCTTTGACGTCATGGTGCATCCGTGTGTCCACATCATGGACGACATCATCGACCTCGGGCCGACATTCCTTCACAGCATGATGCCGTTCGAGAGGATGAATGGGGTCATCAAAGGATTCATTCATAACATGTCCCATCCTGATGGGAGCATCGTCCAGGGGTATCCGACACATGAGTGCATCTCCTTTTGCGAGAATTATATAGGCGCCGGAGACCCAGTTGTTGGTTTCCCCGTCAAGAAGCACGATGGGAAGCTCGAAGGAGATGGTCACAACAACGGCCGGAGGGAATTGCATGTGGACTACTCGGATCAACGGAACGACTTTGACAGGGCTAACTTAGTAGTGCTACAACACCCAGAGTGGTAGATGATTATGTGGCACGTCACAAAGAAAGCATCGCAAAGAAGTACCGTGATATGGGGATGCTCAAGACGGACGACATAGTTACTATAGAGCACAACGCCACTTTCTTGCATTGGTTCAAAAAGCAAGTTCTTGAAAATCCCCCGGAAGATGGCAGTTCGGACGGATTGCTCATACACGCCTTAGCACATGGCCCCACGCCCAAGCTCGCGACCTATCAGTCATACGATATCAACGGGTACACGTTCTACACGGAGGCCAAAGACATGGACAGTGATTACCAGAACTCCGGGGTGACAATTGAATGCGTGACCGACGCCAACGACACAACCAAAAGATTCTACAGAAGGGTCGAAGAGACCTGGGAGCTTGACTATGCTGGAATGCACGATGCGACGATGTTCCGTGTTAGATGGGGCAAGGATGTCGTAAGAGAAAACAAGTATTTCACTACCATGTCTATACCCGACGCGAAGAGCACTCCCATGAACGTTAACGTCATCGCCAAAAATGAGCCATGGGTACACGCTAAGCACGTGACACAATGCTTCTTCATAACCGACCCGGCCAATCCCAGTCGTGTTGTTGTCGTGAGGAGATCCAAAAGGAGCATCGTCGGAATGGATGGAGTCACCAACGAGGAATTCTACGACCAATACGGCAACCCAATGAGGGAAGATGACGATGACGATGAAGCATACGTGAAAACAAAAATCAATACTACATTACTTAAGAAAGATCGTACTCCATGGTTTCGGAAAAGTCACAAGGAGGGGCTCAGTTATTCGGCAACAAACAAGAAAGGGAAGAAGCTCAATGTGAAACGTCGTCGACGCAACTGAGAAACCATCATTTTTATATATGTATCTATTTTGTGTACGCACTTAAGTAACCGTTATCGGTCAACTGATATGTTACCACCACATGCATGGTTCCGGTGATATTCGCGCAGTGTGGGAGAGGGAGACGCCGTCGTCGGGAGAAAAACAAAAAAACAAAAACAAAAGGGAGAAAACAATACAAAAGAAAAATAAAAGTAAACCGAAAAGAAAAGGAAAATAATAAAAGAAAAGAAAACTAAAAACTAGAATAAAAAAATAAAAATTGGAACAGTTAGCAGTAGCGCTTGTTTAGGATCCAGCGCTATAGCTAAGTTAGCTATAGCACTTGTTTCCAAACCAGCACTACTGCTATTTGTATTTTAGAATAAAAAATAAAAATTGGAACAGTTAGCAGTAGCGCTTGTTTAGGATCCAGCGCTATAGCTAAGTTAGCTATAGCACTTGTTTCCAAACCAGCGCTACCGCTATGTTGAGTTAACCCCCCGCCGCGTGGGCTCAAAATTTCACCAAGTCTCATCCCCCAATCTCCACCTCTCCCTCCTCTGTCGCCGGCCGTCGCCCTGCGGCCGCGGTCGACGCCCTCGACCTCGCCGCCGCCGGGCGTCGCCCCTGCGCCCGCCCTTGACCTCGCCAGCCGTCGCCCCTGCGCCCACCCTCGACCTTGCCGGCCGTCGCCCCTGCTGAGGGAGTCCTGGATTAGGGGGTCCTCGGACAACTGGACTATATCCTTTGGCCGGACTGTTGGACTATGAAGATACAAGATTAAAGACTTCGTCCCGTGCCCGGATGGGACTCTCCTTGGCGTGGAAGGCAAGCTTGGCAATACAGATATGTAGATCTCCTCCCTTGTAACCGACTCTGTGTAACCCTAGCCCCCTCCGGTGTCTATATAAACCGGAGGGTTTAGTCCGTAGGACAACAACAATCATACTATAGGCTAGCTTCTAGGGTTTAGCCTCTACGATATCGTGGTAGATCAACTCTTGTAATACTCATATCATCAAGATCAATCAAGCAGGAAGTAGGGTATTACCTCCATCGAGAGGGCCCGAACCTGGGTAAACATCGTGTCCCCCGCCTCCTGTTACCATCCGCCTTAGACGCACAGTTCGGGACCCCCTACCCGAGATCCGCCGGTTTTGACATCGACATTGGTTCTTTCATTGAGAGTTCCACTGTGTCGTCATCATAAGGCTGGATGGCTCGTCTCATTGTCAAGGACAACATCACCTCTGGGGGAGCCCTGGCTGTAGGCCAAACTCTCCGACTAGGCGGCTTCGTCATGACCGCCCGCTCGGCCGTTGCGCCGACGATGACTTCTCGGGTCATTGAAAACAGCCTCCGCGTCGGCTCGGAATTCGCCAAGCAGATGGATCCAATGGAGCTCTCTTCCTTGAACGAGCTCTTGGATCGTATCGCTGCCTTGGGAGTCGCTACGGACTATGATCAGATCGGGCTTAAACCCGACCAAAGGGAGATTAAGTCCCCGCCGGTCACCCATCAGATAGCGGTGGTGGAGGAGCAATGCAGCAATTCTTCCTCTATCTTGAGGACAAACTATGTCCGGATTCCCGAGCTCTCCGAGCCGGATACCCGTTTACGGGAGGACATGGCCCAAACCTTGAACCTAGAATCAGGCAGCAGGCCAGACCTGTTGAGCAACATCCCGGAGCCCGAACTGCCAAGCTCGGAAACTCCTCCGCCCCTAGGTCTCTGATCGGGTCAGGGTTTGGACTTAAATCCACCCACCCACCCAGATATAAGCGATCTTTCCCACATTAGACAAGAGCCCCAAGAGACAGTACACCACTATTGGGCCAGATTCCTCCTTGTAATGAGCAAGGTTAAGGACTGTCGCGAGGAAGACGCAATCTCATTCTTTTGCAATAATTGCACGGACAAGGGAATCCTCAACGCCATAAGTCGCCGTGACATAGCACACTTCGCTAACTTGGCGGCCATAGTACGGAAGTACTGTGCGATGGAAAGCGCCGGGAAAACCCAAACAAAATTTTGGGATCCTCCGGCTCTCACAAAACCCCCCGTTCGAACTAAAAGGGTGTACTCTCGTAAGTCAGCCGATCCAATTACAAAAAAACAAAAGCCCACTACAGGACACGGAACCGTATTGGAGGGATGGCTTAATGGGCCATGCAAAATTCACAGTACAGCGGATACCATGCCAACACACATCCTTAGAGCATGTTGGGTACTCCGGCAGGTGGCCAAGAGCGGTGAGGATCTCCTCATCAACAATACCGCAGAGCACCATCCCGCAGAAAACAGTAATACAGTATTGACCGTCTTCGATACCTTCGCCTCAAATAATAGGCGTAAGCGAGCACTCCGCAGCCTTGCCGAAGTCTACCACGTGGCAGCAATAAATCCATGGAGTGATACGGCTATCACCTTCAATGCTAGTGACGAACCTAAATTCCGAACAGCCCGAGCACCAGCTGCCTTGGTCCTTAGTCCAATTGTGGACGGCTTCCGGCTTACTAAAGTGCTCATGGACGGCGGCAGCGGATTAAACCTCATCTATGAAGAAACTCTTAGCAAAATGGAAATAGACAGGAGCCGCATTGAGCAAAGCAGCACGACCTTCAGAGGAATCATCCCTAGTCGGAAGGCAAGCAGCGCGGGAAAAATCACACTAGACGTGGTATTCGGCACGCTGGAGAATTATAGGTCCGAAGAAATCACATTCCAAGTGGCCCCGTTCAGTAGCGGATACCACGCCCTTTTTGGGCGGGAGGCATTCACGATCTTCCAAGCTATACCCCATTACGGGTACATGAAGCTCAAAATGCCCGGGCCCAATGGAATCATCACTCTAGCTAGTGATCCGGACATAGCACTCCGCGCCGAGAATAAAACCGCCGCACTAGCCCTCGAGGCGTTATTCGAAGCCCTCGCGGCCGAAGAACTGACGCCGCTGCGCTCCACAGTGGACAGGGACGACGTGATACTCGACAAAAGATCCAAATCCACCTCTTTTAAACCAGCGGATGAAATAGTCAAATTCCAAGTCCACCCAACGGACCCTACCAAAACAGCATCCATCGGGGCACAATTAAACCCAAAGTAGACGCCGCACTACGGGAGTTCTTGCGTGAAAATTGGGACATCTTCTCTTGGCATCCTTCAGACATGCCAGGAATCCCATGCAGGCTAGCCGAGCATAGCCTTAACATTCTAAAGGGGTTCAAGCCGGTCAAGCAGACTCTTCGGCGTTTCTCTGAACCTAAGCGACAAGCCATGGGAGAGGAGCTAGCCAAGTTACTTGAGGCCGGATTCATCCGAGAAATAAAACATCCGGACTGGCTAGCAAACCTGGTGATGGTACCAAAGAAGGACAAATCCTGGCGCCTATGTGTCGACTTCAAGGACCTTAACAAGGCTTGCCCCAAGGATCCCTTCCCCTCCCTCGCATCGATCAAATTATCGACGCTACCGCAGGACATAACTCATTGTGTTTCCTCGACGCATACTCCTGATACCATCAAATTAAGGTGGCGGAGTCCGATCAAGCCGCAACGACATTTATCACTCCATACGGCCCCTTCAGTTTTAACACCATGCCTTTCGGGCTCAAAAACGCCGGTGCAACCTATCAACGCATGATTCAGACATGCTTGGAGACACAGATCGGAAAAACAGTGGTGGCATACGTAGACGATGTGGTCATTAAAACCAGACACGTCGAATCGTTAATAGACGACTTGAGGCTCACGTTCGACAATCTCCGAACATACGACATTAAGCTCAATCCGGAAAAATGCGTCTTCGGCGTGCCCGCCGGAAAGCTCTTAGGCTTCATCGTCTCCAACAGAGGAATCGAAGCAAATCCGGCTAAAATCAGAGCTCTGTCACAGTTGGCCATCCCAACAGACCTCAAGCAAATCCAGAAACTAACTGGATGCGTGGCTGCCTTAAGCCGCTTCATCTCCCGATTAGGAGAAAAGGCACTGCCTCTTTATCGCCTTCTTCGACGCACCGAACACTTCGAGTGGACGGATGCGGCCACGGCCGGACTAGAGGAAATAATAGCCGTTTTGGCCACAAACCCAATCTTGGCCGCGCCAAATGTCGGCGAACCAATGCTGTTATATATAGCGGCAACACACCAAGTTGTAAGTGCAGTGCTTGTCATCGAACGAGAGACGGACGGACATAAGTTCCCGCTTCAAAAGCCGGTATATTATGTATCCACTGTCCTCACTCCATGCAAATCACGCTACCCACATTATCAAAAGATAGCATACGCGGTCTTCATGGCATCCCGGAAACTACGACACTAATTTCAAGAGTGTTCAATTACGGTGGCCTCTGAAGTACCACTCAACGACATAATAAACAACCGCGAGGCCACAGGCTGGATTGCTAAATAGGCTATTGAGCTCCTCCCGTTCGACATAATATACAAACCACGCGAGCCATTAAGTCACAAGTACTGGCTGATTTCGTCGCCGAATGGACAGAAGCCAAACTCCCTAAAGAGTACGGCGCATACTCCAATTGGATCATGCACTTTGACGGCTCTAAAATGCTGGCTGGTCTGGGGGATGGTGTCGTCCTGACATCCCCCACCGGAGATACAGTCCAATACGTACTCCAAATACTATACACAGACTCCAACAATGCAGCAGAATACGAGGCCCTGTTACATGGTCTCCGGATGGCAGTCTCCATGGGCATTCAACGCCTAGAGGTGCGTGGGGATTCGAACCTTGCAATATCTCAAATAAATGGAGACTTCGACGCCAAGGATCCAAAAATGGCGGCTTTTTATCGCAACACCGTCCTCAAAATATCAGCTCGGTTCGAGGGGCTTGAATTCCACCATGTGGTCCGGGAAAACAATCAGGCGGCAGATATCCTTGCCCGCATCGGCGCTAAGCGCGACCCGGTCCCACCTAATATCTTCTTGGAAAGGCTGTTTAAGCCATCCGTGGTATGGGAAGGAGAGGCCGGAAATAATAGTCCGGACCCGGACACAACGCCAGATCCCGAACACCCTGACGTAATCGGAGGCTCTACCACCGAAATAACACCTTCCGCCCACGTGGTTATGGCTGTCATCGCCCCGTGGACAGAACCCTTCTTGGCCTACCTAACTAGGCAGAAACTACCTGAGGACCCAAACGAGGCACGTTGCATTGTGCGGCGGTCTAAAGCCTACAAGGTCCACGAGGGAGAGCTTTATAAGAAAAGCGCTACCGAAGTCCTTCAAAGGTGCATCTCCGACGAGGAAGGACGACAACTTTTGGCAGAAATTCATGCTGGACTTGGCGGCCACCACGCCGCAGCCCGGGCCCTGGTAAGCAAGGCCTTCCGTACAGGTTTTTACTGGCCGACGGCCCGAGCAGACGCACAGGATCTCGTTCAACGATGCGTAGGTTGCCAACTTTTTGCAAATCAAAGCCATATGCCGCCTACCGCTCTCCAAACAATCCCCATCACTTGGCCCTTTGTGGTCTGGGGGCTTGATATGGTCGGACCCCTTAAAGGGGGAAGCCATAAGAAAAAATACTTATTGGTCATGGTGGATAAATTCACCAAATGGATAGAAGCCAAACCAGTTAAAACGGCCGAATTCGGACCAGTGATAGACTTCATATCCGGGGTTATACACCGTTATGGCGTTCCCCACAGCATCATCACCGATAACGGCTCGAACTTTACAGCCGACGAGGTAAAACTTTGGTGCAGCAACATGGGCATCAAGCTCGATTATGCTTCTGTCTATCACCCGCAAACTAACGGTCAAGTCGAGCGAGCAAATGGTCTTATCATGAGCGGCATTAAACCCAGATTAGTGCGATCCTTGAAGGAATCTGATGCGCACTGGGTAGAGGAGCTCGACTCCGTACTATGGGGGCTGCGGACCACGCCGAATCGCACTACCGGATACACACCCTTTTTTATGGTATACGGCGCAGAGGCGGTACTGCCTGCGACATAATTCATGACTCAGCTAGAGTGCGCATGTATGAAGAGAAAGAAGCCGAGCTTGATCGGCAGGACAGTTTGGACACCCTGGAGGAGGAGCGTGACATGGCAAAAGCCCGTTCTGCATTCTATCAGCAACAGGCTCGAAGGTATCAAAGCAGAGAAGTACGGGCCAAAACTTATAACATTGGCGAACTCGTTCTACGCCTACTGGAGAAGAAAAAGAACAAGCTCAAGCCCAAATGGGAAGGTCCCTTCGTTATTGACCAAGTTCTGACCGGTGGAGCGTATCGTCTGCGGGATGCATCGGACAATCGACTCGAGCCAAACCCATGGAACGCAGCCAGACTCCGAAGGTTCTACGCCTAGTGCCGGACTCTATGTTCGTCTCCTTACCTCCGTCAATTTTTTTATATATCCGTTATCTGTCTTTTCTTTCTATCTTTCTTCCCTTTTTCTTCAAGGCCTTAAAAGGCTAAAATGTGTCTTGACTACACAATCTTGGCGCGCTAGCCGCGCTCATTATACCTGGGGGCTTTTTATACAGAAGCTTAATATATCTATTTTCTGGGCTCTATGCCCCACACATGTGTTATTCTTCCACATGTACCTTTTTTCGCCATTATATGCATCGATATGACTTAAGTTTTGGCCAAACTGGGTTGCCTGGCTCTTGTGTTTATGCCCTACGTTCCCGTTAATTCGGCTAGGGCATAAGGGGAGCACCTCTGCGATTGTTACTGCCGGGTCAGCTGGATGTGTACCTCAGACTGGGTGAAGCCGAAAGCTAGCGTTCTTAAGGGATATTCGGTCGGTGAACAAAAGATGACCTTTATTTATTGTAATACATGCCCCCAGATGTTTATATCCTGCGTCTCTTTTCACAGTTCGGACATGCACATTAATGCATGCATACCCAGGGAAAGGAACCCCTAACGGAACTATTCTCCCTGGAAGATGTTTCTTACTATCCATGTAATGTAACATAGCTAGTTGGGTACTTGTCTGTTCAAGCACTTATGACCCCTACGCCTGGTTTCCACGCGTACCCCAGTTTTTACATAACTGAGCGGGTATTCGGATACACTCTGGACTGTCGGGTCCAGAGGTCGAAGCGAAAAGGTCCGCCATGACAAATGATTTACAATCCGGCTAGGGACAATACATGTCACTTGAAGTACACAGTCACTTAGACTGACTAAATTCTTCTACTATACCATCCAACAGGCTGTCTAGCCTACAATCCTGTTGGGAATACTTTGCGGCTAATTCTACTTGGTCATACACCAAACTGACGGGGATCTCTTTCCCATCGGACCCCACAGGTCCGACCTTGGCCATGTGGTTCGGGTCAGCCTTGGTATATCGCGTCTTCACCATGGCCCAGGCTTCCCTCGCACCTTGTCGGCAGGCTGATATCTTCCATAATCGGAATCGCCGCCGCGCTCCCTTGAGCTTCTCTACAAGCTCCCCCATGCCTCCTGGTAGGGAGGCGGATGGCCACAAGGCTTGGGCAATGCCCTCCATCACCTGCCGAACTTGTTCGTGCAGTTGTGAGAGCTCTGGGAGAAGATCACCCGCAGACTCGGGCATCTCCTCCGCGGGACGACCCGTCAGCATACCTGCAGACATAACTCTGTTAGCCGGTTTCTTCGCCAAACTCTTTAAAAGTTTGTTCAAGCACTTACTGAAAATGCCGCGTCGAAGCCTCTTATTCTCCTTCACGGAGTCAGCAAGCTGGGCTTGAACATCTTTCAGTTCAACGCCCAGCCGGGTATTGGCGTCTTGGAGATCGTTTTTCTCCCGCCTAACCCGTGTAAGCACACGCTCACCAGCCTTTAGCTGTCGTTGAGCATGTTGCTCATCCCCTCGCACGACCCCCGGATTCACTCCGGAGTCATCTGCAGAATCTATTGTTAGATTTGCATGTACGCCGCATACTACCCGGTACATGTCTTTCTTTGCAATAGAAATAAGTGTTACCAGATGGGGCCTTCTCGGACTCCTTCACTGCGGCAACTGCGGCCTGAAGCTGGGCTTTGCACTCCTCCAGCTCTTGAGACAACAGGGTATTCTTCTCCGTAAGAACCTATGCAAACAATGATCCTTAAATCAGTTGTGCCAACTGTTTCAAGTCTCAGGGGCTACTGATATACATAATTATTTGATCTTCTTACCCGTATATCCTTTACATACTGGTCCGTGGCTCTGGCAAGACCATTTTGAGCAGCTCAGATGTACGCGTCTCCTGAGTTAAAGGCATCAAACGCCTCTTGGGAGAAACAAGCGTCGCGGAGTACGGCCCGGCGACGCCTCTGATTCATGGCACTCTCCACTTCGGAATTCGTAGCGGACAGCCTATCCGCATCCTCTGTAGGAGGAACATCCGGTGTTGGTCCCATGTTAGCATCCGCCTCTAAGTCCGGCTCTGGAGCCCAGCTGGTGGAGGCGTGGCCGGCAACCTCTCCGGATATAATCCGGCGAGCGTTTTTCCTACTAGGAAACATGGACATTATTATATTTTAAAAGACGACAACCACGGAGCGGGGTTCTTTTTCATACCTCTGCGACGGCGTCTCAGTCCTGATCGCCTTCCTTTTAAGCCTACCCGGCTTCGGTGCCCCTTGTTGGTGAGTCACTGCGGGTTCGGCATGGCGTCCCGAGGGCCTTCCCTGTAAGACACCATATGTGTGTGGTAGGTGAAGTGCAAAAAAAGGGATCCTTCTCGGAAGTTGGGACTCCGGTTTTACTTACATGCGATGCAGGGAGTAGTCCAGGATAATCGGCTATGATGGCCACCATGGCATCGTCGCAACTCAATTGATAGAACGTCCTGTCAATAAGCTCCACAAATGTGTCCGGATCCTCTTCGAGTCCGGCGTCGAGGGCCCGGTCAGGGTCCTCTGGTTGTGGAGGCGGGCTGTGGATCTCCCTCACAGCTTTTCGCAGTTCCTGCTATGAAATAGCAAGGTAAATATTTTTGACAAAGAATGCGGGAAGGTCTAGAGTAAAAAGTAGCAGCTCACCCAGTTTGGGGGGTTGTACATGGAGAATCCATCCCGTGGCTTGATACGGATGAACTCCTCTTCCTCTCCTTTATATAAATCGGACAGTATTTTCGCTAGAGCATCGACGGAGTCCGGACCTTTACGACCGCAGTGGGTGGCATCGTCTTCTCCATTGAAGTGCCACATGGGTTGTCCCCGATATTGAAGTGGCTGCACCCCCCGCATTATACATATTGACATAACCTCGATTGTTGTCAATCCTGATTTGGCCAGCGTTTGTATCCGGCCCATCAGGTAAAGGACCTCTCTGTTATCTTCCTCCTGGGGGCTCCGAGGGCGCCAGCTGCGGCGTTTCTTCAAAGGGGCGTTATTAAACTCAGGAAGGCCCATCCGAACAGGGTCCGGAAGGGGGACGTCTTCCATATAAAACCACTCCGAAGGCCAGTCTTCGGATGTCTTCTTCGGAGTACCGGACATGTATCTGGTCCCGGCGATGCGCCATATCTCAGCTCCGCCCACTTGATATATCGACCCCTCCTGTGTATGGGGTACGAGGCAGAATAGCCTCTTCCATAGCTCGAAATGAGCTTCACAGCCCAAAAACAGCTTGCAAAGGGCGACATAGCCTGCGATGTGTAATATGGAGGCAGGAGTAAAATTATGCAGATGGAGGCCGTAGAACTCCAGGAGCCCGCGGAGGAACGGATGGATTGGAAATCCAAGTCCCCTTAACAAGTACGGGACAAGGCATACCCGCTCCCCCATAGACGGGTTGGGAAAGCTCTCCGCTTGTTCCCCGCCATTGTAAGTGGCTAGTCCAGCTCGGACGGGGACCATGTACGCAGGAGGAAGAAACCCCTGGGTCTATAACTCTACTAACTGTCTGTGGGAAACGAAACACTTCTTCCAGTTGCCTGGCTTAGGGCTACGGGAGCGAGAGGAGGAGCTGCGACGATCGGCCATGATAGGATGGATTTTTCCGGGCGCGCTCCGATGGATACTCGCTAAGGGAGGATGGTGTGATCTAGATCTGAGGATCCCCGGTCCCTTAAATAGACGATTTACTCACACGATTAGGGTGGCAAGTGCAAAAATGCCCCGACTTCTCGCATTCGCTCGACACGTGGAGGATAGCCATTATTAGGCGCAGAAGCCGAGGAGTGCAACATTCATGGGAAGCCGGACACTACTCGACAGGTACTCAGGACTTGGAGAAGAACCCGCCTTGCAATGCCGAAGACAATCTGCGCGCCGGACTCATCGTCATTGAAGCCTGGTTCGGGGGCTACTGAGGGAGTTCTGGATTAGGGGGTCCTCGGACAGCCGGACTATATCCTTTGGCCGGACTGTTGGACTATGAAGATACAAGATTGAAGACTTCGTCCCGTGTCCGGATGGGACTCTCCTTGGAGTGGAAGGAAACACTACAAAAAAAAGACAGATCCGTAACATTTTGGGCCGAACAAATTTTTTTCTGTCATACATATGACACTTCTATGACGATAATTGTGACAAAACCCGGTATCATCATAGATGTGGTGGGATCCTACTTCTATGACAAAATATCATGACAGAAAATGGGCTTTTCGTCCTGGGCGGGCCGGAGACGCAGCTGCATGACATTCTTTGGGCCGTCCATGACGAAAAAACCCGTGGTAGAAGCGAGGGCGAGGAAAATTTCGGGGAGTTCCCGGTTACGGTGGGAGGTCGGGGGCCGAGCGATGCGCGTTTCTCTCATACACGTACGCGCGTGTGTGCGAGGCGTTGGCTCTAACTGAACCCGAGCGAGGCGTTGGGCTCTAACTGAACCCGAGCGATTGCACTGCAGGCTACGCGTTACTGAACCCGAGCGATCGATCAATGGCTGTTAACTGAACCCGATTGAGCGATTCCTTCGCTACTGCTGCTAACTGAAGCCGATCGATGCTGCCTCTGGGATGAACAGTGAGCGTTGCGGGGGGGGGGGGGGGGGTTGGATGAATAGTGAGTGGTGGCGTTGCCTCTGGATGAGCAGGACCCCGTGGTGTGGTGGAGGGCTGGATGAATAGTAGACGGTGGAGGGGTGCCCGTGGAGGGGTGGTTGAACAGGACCCCGTGGTGTGGAGGGCTGGATGAACAGTAGACAGTGGAGGGGTGCCCGTGGAGGGGTGGTTGAACAGGACCCCGTGGTGTGGAGGGCTGGATGAACAGTAGACGGTGGAGGGGTGGTTGAACAGTAGCCGGTGGTGTAGCGTGCGGTGGAGGCTGGATGAACAGGAGCCCGTGGAGGATGGAGGAGGTCGACGGTGGAGATGAACAGTATCCCGTGGAGTCCCATTTTGCGGTACGCCACACCCCTCCCGATGAACGGGACCCCCGTTTTGACCGTAGGAGGTCCGTTTCGTCCGTTTTGCGGTACGCCACACCCCTCCCGATCAACAGGACCCCCGTTTCGACCGTAGGAGGTCCGTTTCGTCCGTTTTGCGGTACGCCACACCCCTCCCGATCAACAGGACCCCCGTTTCGACCGTAGGAGGTCCGTTTCCTCCGTTTTGCGGTACGCCACACCCCTCCCGATCAACAGGACCCTGTTCCGAACGTAGGAGGTCCGTTTCCTCCGTTGTGCGGTACGCCAGGCCTCGTTTCCATCGCCTGTTCCGTCCAAGCCCTCCCGATGAACACGACCACGCATTCCGTTCCGACCTAGCCGGTTGGCTCCCACGCGTTCCGTTGCCTCCCGATGAACACGACGCATTCCGTTGCCTCCCCATGAACACGACGCATTCCGTTGCCTCCCCATGAACACGACGACGACGCTGTTTCTATGTTCCGACCCAGCCATGTCAACGAGCCCTCGCCGTACGTATGCGTGAGTAGGCGTTCGAGACCCCGCCCGTATGTACACATACGTGGCCGTATTTTCTTTCTTGCACCCTGGCCACTGTACGTACGTGTACATGCTACGTGCGCGCCTCTACTACGACACGTGCGCGCCTCTACATCCACCAGTATATATGTACGTACACGTTCGCGACCAGAATGACAACGCTACGTACGCTTCGACCAGGTGGGTCCCGACTGTCAGGCACTTCCTTCCGTGCGAAGATGTAGCTGGTGGGTCCGAGCAGTCAGGGGGGCGAATCGTTTTGTTTTTTTGCCCGGACGCACTTCCTTGCGTGCGAAGGTGTAGCTGGTGGGTCCCAGCAGTCAGGGGGGAACGTTTTTTCGCAAAATACGGTGGCCCGTCTGGTGGGTCCCCGCTGTCAGGTGGAGGAATAATTATTTTGCACGTAATAAGGAGGCACTTCCTTGCTGCGGCCGTGGACCCAGCTGCCAGCGTCTCCACGCACAGTACTCTTCTGATGGAAGTCGGTCGTTGACCACATTGACCACGCCACGCCGAGAGCACCACGGCGGTGGATGACGACGAGGCCTAGGAAGGGGACGACACGGAGGCAGGGAAGACTCGGCAGTTGTTTCCCATGCGGAGGGGAGTACGACTGTACGAGGGTTTACTGGTTCGTCTGCCGTCGCCGGAGAATAACAGCAGGTGTGGGTGAGTAGAGGGATGGCTAGGCCAGCGATGGGAGTACAGTGGGGCGGTGAGGCCTGCGTGGCAGCACAGCCGGCCGCGGGGAGGAGGGAGCAGGCAGTCCCGCCGGCGCTTGTTTGAGCGGCTGGAGCAGGAAGAGCAGAGATTGAAGAAGCACGACGGCCGTTGGATGGACATCCAACAGTCACTGCTTGTGCGTCAACCTTTTTTTAGGAAAGCCTCAAATCTGTGGAAAACAGCATACATCCCATCTGCCATTATTTTTAATAATTTATAGCCCATTTGCTAATTCTTAAGGTTTTTTTGGAGCCCATATTCTTTTTGTTAGCATTACAGCCCATATTGTGGCCACATTTAAAAAATTATACGAAATTTTGCATATTTCGGTGCGGTCGGAACTGTTTTTAATCCTAAAATTTCGACTCACATTCAAACTGATTTAAAAATAAATGTATATCAATATAAAATCCAACAAATTCTCTACGCATAAAAATTAATGTAATTTAAAATCTTGAAATGAAAAAAAGATATTTGAAACTAATTGCCGGTTTGATGTGTTTTAAAAATGTACACCCCATTTCTCATTACTGATGGGCCATTTTCTCGGCCAGCCGAATGAAAGCTCTCCTCGTCTTGAAAGATCTGCAGCCCAACAGGCCTGACAAAGCGACTTACTTGGCAAATCACAAAAAAACTGGGCTGTGGCCGTGGACCCAGCTGTCAGCCTCTCCACGTACAGTACTCTTCCGATGGAAGTCGTTCCTTGACCACGTTGACCACACCGCGCGAAGAGCACCACCGCGGTGGACGACAGCGAGGCCTAGGAAGGGGACGACACGGAGCCGGGGAAGACACGGCAGTGCAAGCCCGCGCGGAGAGGAGTACGAGGGTTCACTGGTTCGGCTGCGGTGTGAGGCTACCGTCGCCGCAGGGCCTGGCCAGCGGTGGGAATAGTAGGGGCGATGAGGCCTCTGTGGCAGCATAGCCGGCCATGGGAGGCAGGAGCTTGCGGCACGACCGGCGCTGCTTTGGGCGGCTGGAGCAAGAAGACGAGAGGTTGAAGAAGCACTACGGCCGTTGGATGGACATCGTACGGTCACTGGAGCTAGAATCGTTCATATTGACTAAGTTGACAAAGCCCTTCGTCCCCGTCAACTTAGTAGGCCCACAAGTCAGCCTCCCACCAAGGTGGGTCCAAGCTAGCCGGGGGAGTATTCATTTTTTTGTGCGTAATAAGGAGGCACTTCCGGTGGGTCCGAGCTGACAGCGGGGGGAACATTTTTTTTGCGAAATACGGTGGCCCGTCCGGTGGGTCCCAGCAGTCAGGGGGAAACGTTTTTTTGTGCAAAATACTGGTGGCTCGTCCGGTGGGTCCCCGCTGTCAGGTGAAGGAATAATTATTTTGCGCGTAATAAGGAGGCACTTCCTTGCGGCCGCCGTGGACCCAGCTGTCAGCCTCTCCACGTACAGTACTTTTCCGATGGAAGTCGGTCGTTGACCACGTTGACCACGCCGCACCGAGAGCACCAGGGCGGTGGACGACGGCGAGGCCTAGGAAGGGGACGACGCGGAGCCGAGGAAGACGCAGCAGTGGAAGCCCGCGTGGAGAGGAGTACGAGGGTTCACTGGTTCGGCTGCGGTGTGAGGCTGCCGTCGCCGCAGAATAACATGGGGTGTGGGTGAGTGGAGGGATGGCCTGGCTAGCGGTGGGAGTAGTATGGGGGCGGTGAGGCCTCCGCGGCAGCACAGCCGGCCACGGGAGGCAGGAGCAGGCGGCACGACCGGCGCTGCTTTGGGCGGCTGGACCAAAAAGACCAGAGGTTGAAGAAGCACTACGGCCGTTGGATGGACATCGTACGGTCACTGAAGCTAGAATCGTTTATATTGACTAAGTTGACAAAGCCCTTGGTACGCTCCAACTTAGTAGGCCCATAGGTCAGCCTCCGAAACGGTGCCCCCCAGATGTCAGGGGGAGGAATCATTTTTTGGGCGGCCGAAGCTAAGAATATCCGAGATTGAAGAAGAAGCATGACATCCGTTGGATAGACATCCAACGGCCACTGCTGCTAGAACCGTGTGTTGACTATAATAAGTTGACAAAGCCTTGCATACGCGTCAACTTATTTTTTTAGGGGACGCGTCACTTAGTAGGCCCACAAGTGTGTGGCAGAGAACTTATAGCCCATTTGCGTTTTGTAAGAATGTACAGCCCATTTTTGAATTCTAATGGAATTTACAACAGCCCAGTTACAGTTTGTTAAAAGTACAACCCATTTTCTAGCTAGGACAATGATTAATAATTTCAACCAACCGTTGAAGACAGAATTCAATAAAATTTCCCACATTTTGATGGGATCCAAAATATTTTTATCCTGAAATTTCTAGTCAGATTAAATATAAATTTGTATTACGTAAAAATCCAACAAAACATTGCGCGCGCAACAATGAAAATTTAAGATTTTCAAAATCCATAAATAATATTTTATAAACTAATTTCGTGTTTGGTGCATTTTTTATAGTTACTGCCCAGTTTTTATAATTACATCCCATTTATTATTTTTAAAGCCCATTTTCCTGTTAAGCCTAATGCATCCCTCCTAGGAAAGATTTGCAGCCCAGCGGGGCGAAGAATAACAAGTTGACCTTGCCTGGGTATTCCTCAAAAAGACGTATAGCTGGGTTAGCTATTTTCATCTTGAAAAAATTAGTATCTGGGCTGGATATCTGGCCTGGGCTAGATGGGCCACAGCCCGCCCAGTTAATACCCTGCTCTCCTCTGAACACGAAATCATCGCCAAGAAAAACTCTGCAGTGCTCACGCCTCAAAAACACAAATATTGCTCGAGCTGCTTGGTCCCAGCTTTCGGCCGCACCTTGTGCAATTCTCTCGTTTATATTGACTACATAGGTTGACAATGGTGTGGGACCGTGATGTCAGGAAACTAGGAGAAAGCAAAAAATATATATAGTTGTACATAATAAGGAGGCACTTGCGTACGTACGACTATGGCCCTAGTGGGTCTCTAGTGTCATCCAGTCAAAATAAAGTCATCTCCTGAATCCTCATGTTCATTGACGATGTTAACAATGCTCGGCGCCACGGCGAGCGCAACAACTCGGAGGACAACGGAGAGGGCCTCGCGGGCCCTACGGATGGTCTGATACAGCGCCCGCTGCTCATTCAGGAAGCCAGGATCATCGGACACCTATGAGCACCTTCGAGAAACTGAGACGGCATGAAACGGTAAGGCCGCGCTTGGGAGCTCTGGTTTATTTCAAACCTGTATTAACATACAAGTGTAATTTACTCGTCATCGGAAACAACGCGTAAAATATAGGCGTAATGAAACCGAGGGCCCGAGGTCTGTAAGTAAAACCGGCGGGTTACGCGTGTAATTTGAGAGACCAGTGTATATTTTACGAGCACTGCTATATGGACGACATTACCAGACGATACATGCACGACGTGCGTATCATGCCATCCATGGGCAAGGCTAAAACAACAGCTAACGGCTGGATTAGCAATCGTCCGAGTGTCGTTCAGCGTTTTTATCGTGTGTGAAGTACTTCCGATATTTTACTAGTCGAAATCGACCAACCAAGCGCCTTTGCCCGAGACCATCTGCTTTAATTTACAAGCGTCAGTTTTGCAAGCGGTTTTGGTTGGAAAACGACGATCCAATCACGGCCTAATATCATGAGTTGGTCGGAAGATCATATGATTTCACGTCTAACCTACCCGACTTGTCGTATAGGCTATGAATGAAACATCAGACGATGAACTTCTTAAGCACGGAAACAATAGAAGAGGATGATCTTCTTAACAAGCAAATCACTGGCATTAGATCGACATGCAAAACAATATGAAGCATTATTCTCAGGAGGCACGGTGAACAGCTCGTGATGCCGCATGCCACAACATTCCAAGCTCAACTTTGCAATCAAACACAAGGCCTGGCATTACATAGACAATATTCAGAACAAACTCTTAACACAAGAATATCTCAGCAGAGTAACTATTTACTTCTAAACTGAACACAGGAATAGGAAAAAACACTCGACGCTGCTCACAGCAAGGGCGTCCCACTCAAAAATATCAAATGCATGTCTTCTGGCTAACATCAATGAGCAAATTTTGACAAGGTTTTCCAATTCCAATATATTAAACTAACGTCTTCTTGCTAACATCAATGATTAAACTTTGACAAGCTTTTCCCATTCAAAATATGTAATGCCTATGATCGTGGAGTCCTGTCGTAGCTTCTTCTACTTGTTTGGGCACTTTTTGCCTAGGGCACTCCACGTGTTGTTAAATTGCCAATGGTCTCTGCAGACTAGTCATGTCACCGGTGTCTAATAATACTCTGTAAAGCTTCTCGGTCATTCCTTTTGTAATGTAGTGCAAACAGTGACTGCTTCTTTCTGCAAAGTGGAACGACCTACTGGACCCAGTAATGCAGCAGTTTGCCTTGGACACATTGGCTCCTTTTGTGCAGTTCAACTAAAATCGAAGTCAGAATAAAACCGAGCTTTAATTTTGATATCCCTGTAAGCCACAATAGGTATAAGGGAAACAATTACTGAGAAATAACGGCTGATGACTTGTACTCCCAGAAGAAAAGCATCTACTGATCTACTTTATCTTAATGGGAAACAAAGCAGGAGAGTAGCAATTCTCCATCAGTGTGATTCATTCATATTGACTGAGACATTATCTTAACAATGCCTTGTTTCAACATGTATAAAGAACGACAAAGCAGAAAAGTACCATTCCTAAAACAATGCAACTGATTCATTTTAACAGAGACATTATCTTAACAATACCTTGGTTAAACATGTAGAAAGAACTACAAAGCAGGATAGTACCATTCCTAACAAGTGTTGCAGTTTTGAACTAAGATTCAGTAGTTAATTAATTCTGAGAGTGGCATTGCTTAATTTTACCAGCGGCATTAGATTAACGAAAAGCATAAACAGTTCCAGGGGAGAGTGGGCGCAACAATAGTATGTGCTTCCATCTACTTATAAAGGGGGTGATGCAGAGTTTGTTGTAACAAAGGAACAAGCATCATGTCTGGGTTGGTCCCATTTTTGTTCACTACTTAATGAAAAGACAACAATACAATAGCTTCAATTCAACATTTATTTAAAACAGTACCAATACAAGTAGCACAACATCTCAAAGCACACTACACAATCATGTGGATGAAGGCCTGTACTAACCTTTCATGAGACCGACAAAGGTAAAATACGAATCTCGATCTCCTTTTGTGCAGTTCCACCAAAATTAAGCAAAGTCACCAGTGTGACATTCAAGTTGAACTGCACAAAACACTCTTAAAACATAAGTATTTCGAGCAGTGAAGCAAAATGTCGCAATAGCAACAAGTTGAATCGATAGCCCTGTTTTAATAGAGGCAAAAAAGGAAACAATTACTTGCCGATAAAGGAGGATGAAACAAACGGTGACAGAAAGAAGCATCTAACTTATCTTGGATGGAAAACAAAGTAGGACAATAGAATTTCTAAAACGGTTGCATTGATTCATATTAACAAAGACATTCTCTTGAAACAACATTCGTTAAAAAATGTAATTTACTTTTAACAGTGGCATTGCTTCAATTTTCCGGCGGCATTCTTAGATTAACGACAGCAAAATAGCTGTATGGGACATGCCAGCACCATGTGCGTCCACACGTATAAATGGGTGATGCAGAGTATGTAGCCAAGCAGCATATATGCGCTGGTCCCATATTTGTTCTCTTTGAACCTTCTTCCTATGTGAGGGCAGCAAATCTAGTCCTGCACAAACTACCCGACCCCCCAGTTTCTTTCCCTTTTCAACAAAGAGATCGGTTCCTTACAGATGTGTGTACTGGGTTACCCCCTTTTCCCCTTTTCGACCTACAAAGCGGCTGGATAGCCAGTCTATACTACTTTCCGCCCCTCCTTTCCTCATTGAACCACGTCCTAGATTCTTGCTCCAGCCCACCGCACCCTTCTTTCCTCTTTGAACCAAGACCTAGATTCGACTACAGATCGAAAAAGATCCACATGCAGCTAGAGCAACGACGGTTTCAAAGAAACTTATACCTTAGGGTCGTCGGGATGTGGCAAGGCGTGCGGCGGGAGGCCGGATCTGCCCACACTACGTACGACAGCGAGGAAGAAGGGGTCGGTGGCCCTCCCGCACAGGCGCTGGGTGAAAGAGAACAGCGCAGCCGGCAGTGGATTGCCTCCCTCGCCGAAGGCGATAGAGTGAACGCTGCACCTCCTCCCCTTCCCGGTGCGACGGGATACGGACGCCTCCTTCACCAGCTGTGAGGGGGGAGAGAGAGACAAGAGGCCAACGAAGTCTTGTTTAGATCTGGTGAAGAGAGGGCGAGAGACTGTGAATATAGCAAACCCTACCAAATGAACGCTGAGCCTCTAGCGTGTAACATATATGTAGTGCGGCGAGCGTGTGGAGAGTGCAAACCCTAGCGAACAAGCGCTGAGGCTCCCGCTTATATATATATACTACTGTAGTACGGACTGAGCTCCGGTGCCTTCACTGCACCTGCTTTTGGCTGTATGACAGGTGAGCCAGCCACATTTTGGGCCCACCTGTCATAAATCCAAAGGCAGGTGCACTAAGTCAATGAAGCCGTGTCCATATAGCACTCTCAGGTATACGACTAATATATACTGGAGTGGTTTTCTTATTCTCTCCATAACAATCGTTTTAAATTGTGTAAGTACGAAACGAAACTCTTTATTTAATGTACAGTGAAGAAAACTAGTACTACTTCCGATGAACTAACGATCCACGCCCGCGCGTCCTGGTCGCACTTCCTGTCCTTCACGTGTGGTACACTACCCTCCCTTAAGTGAACAACCACACATGCGCCAAATTATCGGAAACGTGTGAGAGTGTGTACAAATAAAGAATTTTAATTTCAATTATCGGAAAGGTTTGAGAGTATTACAAAGTTTGACTTCAGTCAAATCTAATATGCGGAGTAAATAAAAATGGAGGGCTACTACGTCCATTCGGGTTTTTAGTCCACACCATTTTTTAAATCAAAGTTAATAGCTGGACAAATAAAATTACAGGGGAGCTGGAGACAAAGTTGTGAGAAGGCTTAGAAATCAATACAAAACTTATGCTCTTAGTACCAACGTCGATCCTTCTTCAAGGAAACATTTGGTTCATAGCCAATTGTGTGATAAAATTGCACCAACGTGAAAGACGACTGCGTCTCCAACGCTACCAAGGTGAACTGACGAAGGATATCATCTTTGTGAGTAACAAGCAAAGAGCACTGATGGAAGACATGTTGTGTTTCATTGAAAATCGATCAGCTTCACCAGCCGACGCAACCGTGAGGCGCAACCATGAGCATCGATAGGTCATCGTGGTGATGCATCATCCATTTGGCATCAAGTTTGGGTGAGGCACCTATGAAGTTCGACAAATCCTCACTGTGGTATGTTTCTTCTCAGTAATCAAGCTCGACGAAGGAAGAACCACGTGGCAGAGGACAGTGAGGCGGAACAACAATGGCCATCCAATTTTGTGCAGTTCCACTAAAATTGAGGAAGACATGCCCGGGTATGGAGACACGCATCGCTGTTTCCAAAAATATAAAAAAGGGTTAGCAACGACATCTCAATTGTCAATAAGAATTAATGAAAAGTACACCAACAAACAGAAGCATCATAATTATCTTGATGGGAACTAAACCAGGATACCCGAGAAAAAAAGCATTTCTTCATTTAACCAGTGATAGTACTACCACCATATGGACAATGACCGCACAACCACCATGTACTTTTTGTCGAAACAACATGTATACCTCCACCGAGGCATAAATCAGGACAACTTTTCGAGTGGCATTTCCTCTATAATAGTACTAGTAGGTGATGTTGGACCAGCCGACGAACCCTAGCTACTATGCATGGGGAGCTGGGGAGTAGTCGCATAGAAGAAAACCCGCACGCAGCGACCTGGGGAGCTTGACCAGTACAAGAAGTTATACCTCAGGTGGGCGAGATGTTGTTTAGGCGGGCGGGCGGGATCTGCCCACACGACGGCAGCGAACAAGGGCGCGAAGGATCTTCGTCCGCGCCAGCGCTGGCTCCAAGAGGACGGTGCGCATCGGCTTCCTCCGTCGCCGACGGCGACAACGTCAACGCTGCACCTCCTCACCTCCCGCAGCGGACGGGATTCGGCCGGATCTGTGACCACCGGTGAGGAGAGAGATAGAGTGGACACTGTCATCTTGTTTTGATATGGAGAGGGTGAGAGAGCGAGACGCGAGAAACTCTATCAAACAAGAGGCTATAATGGAGTAAAAAAAATCTCTCCATAGCAGTGGTTTTAAATAGAATACGCGCGTTCCCGGAAAAAAGAAACAAAAACTGGCAGACAATTTTTCTAACGTACGAAGAAAGAAAACTCGATCAAAAACACGCCCCCGCTTCCAGGTCGCGAGAGTCGTCGCGCACACACACATAGACATAGACATGCATATCCGTGTTTACGTAAAATTCCATTTCCATCTCCATCTCCAATCATATTTGTCCAACTAGCACATTATTTACGTTGTTAATTATATACGCAACAATATTAACGTACATCATCTCTTGTTTGCGCACGTCCGGACCGCTGCCACGGCCGGTCCTGACCAACCCGAACCCTCTTCATCACCCGCGCGTGCTTCCCGCCCGAAACGGTCAGTGCCGCATTCATGCCCGGCCAGAGCGGACGCGACCTCTCACTCGCGCCGGCATTGAAGCGGCGCGCCGGCCGAGAGAGCGTCGCCCGTGCCGCTTCCGAGTGCACGCGGCTGCTCCGCGTTCAAAGGTCGCAAGAGCCGGCTACAACATGCATGTAAAAAGTTCTTGGGAGTCCGTGCTACAGCTAGCTGTCCTCCCCCAACTCGTCAATCTCTTCCAGTAGTGCTAGTACTCCATGGCGCGATCCATTGACAAGCAGGCGGGAAAGTTATCGTATACTCGGTTTGCGGTGAGTGGCATGCCGAGCGACCGTGTGGGGTCGAGCCGTGGAGGAGGGTGAGACACGAACACGACAGACGTGATTTAAACGTTGTTTTTGCTTGATGGCGCGATCCAACGAAATGAAACATTGGTTTCTCTCCGTTTCCATTTTTTCTCCGGAAAAACGGAAACTTTCCACTCCATTTTCATTCCTATTCCAAGGTTGCCCCGTTACAACATTCCATCAAATACAAAGGAAAACTAACACGCATGCTGATGCATCTCAATGATTCACAGATCATAGCCAATATTTACTTCACAACTAAAGAAAAAAGTTGTGAGAGCGTGTACGAAAGAAAAACTACTGATGGGGTCACTACGACTTAAACCCTAAACCCTAAACATGTAATTTCCTGGCCAGGTAGAACCTGTCGAAGGAAAGACGGCTGGCACCCTCGGATCATACGATGCTTTTGTGCAGTTCCACTAAAATCGACCTGAGCATCCCTGATGGCAAAGATATTGAAGAAGTGTGATTAGAATAATAGCACTGGCACTAGTTCATGAGACATAAACTCATCACAAGTAGAAGCCGGTAGAAGTAGAGAAAGATCGACATGGAGATGGAGCTACGGCAGTGGAGCAAGCAGGCTCCAAAAGGAAGATGGACTACCTGGGACGTCTGGCTGTAGCTAGAAGGGCGGTTGGGACGCGGCATCGGCCCATACCGCGGTGACCCCCGATTGGGGCGCACCTACTGTGGGTTTTCTCCCTCGCCGATGTCGACCGCGTCTACGCAGAACATTGTTCCCTTCCCCCAGCTGCGGGATCAGGCCCGTCGTTCTATGCTTGTGAAGAGAGCAACCTAAGCAAGCAGGCTTGTAGCTTAGGCTCCTACTAGTGTATATATAGTGGTTTTCTTTTTCTCTCCATATCAACCATTTTATATTGCGTACGTGTCATTCAAGAGTGAAATGATGGTTGCTTCTTCCGACTAACTTACTGTGTGATTTGACTGCTCCTTAGTGGCCCCTACACGTACTCCCCCTACGTGTATGCAACAGTCACACGTACACATGGACGCAAAAACACGTGTGATGCCCTAATGCATGCATGTCCGAGCACACGACAGAACACACACGGTCATGCTCAAGTGCTCAACCTAGACGTGCATGCACACACATACTCAGTCAGGGTGAGCTAGTGACCGTATAAACACCAGAAAATATATATATTGAGCGCAATGAGCGTATTATGAAGTCCACTGAGCGTATTTTTACAAATATACAGTGACAGACATTGTATTTATCTCGTTTGAAATTAAGACAATATTAACCGGAGAGGAGGCAGTATGGACTAGCATTACTTTGCTGTGTCCCGTCAACTTGCCGAACGAGGAGAAGGTTGCAGGACGGGAGAAGCTTGCGCGTGGTGGCTCGCAGGACAAGGAGAAACTTTTGACTAATGCAAGCTCTCCCTCGCTCAGGCGGTGGACATGCAACAGTTAATTCGGTGTCAGATTGCCAGAAGTATACACTATACTACTAGTGCTATTATTGTTCGACTTCCCGAATAGGCGAACAACCAAGCGCAAAGTAAACAGGTCGGCAAACCTTGCGGCGCATCTTCGTGCGAACCATGCGGCGCATCTTCGTGCGAACCGTGCGGCGCATCGTCGTGCGAACCGTGCTTGCTGCACTTTGAATGTGGCCGAGAGCTGGCTTGATGAAACACCTCGCTTCCTACTTCTTTTTTTGCGGGGTACCTCGCTTCCTAGTGACCAGTGTCTTGGCTGATCGTCCTAAGAATGCTTATATATGAATAAAGCTCTCTCATTTACCCGCAAAAAAGATTAAGCCATATTAACCGGAAAGGAGGGAGTATGGACTAGCACTACTTTTTGGTGTGTCCCATCAACTCGCAGAACGAGGAGAAGCTTGCAGGACAAGGTGAAGCTTGCTTACGCCTTTTGACTAATGCAACCTACCCTCGGTGGACATGCATCAGTCCATTCGGTGTCAGATTGTCAGAGGCATACACTGTAGTACCCAACATGTGGAGTACCATCATTGTTCGACCTCACGAAGAGGCGAAGAGCCAAGCGCAGTAGTACGAGTAGTACTACTACTAGAACCACATGGTGGAGCGTCTGTACTCTTATTTTTTATCTCTGATAAAGTACATGTTTATTCCGGAGAAGGGCGGAAAACGGCAGCCCAACATGTAATGAATGATATCGATCAACCAACCATGCTCGAATATATCTTGGCCTCCGTGCGAGCCCGTCTGTGTGTTCTCGCTCCTCGTCTCTCTCAAGGAACGGCGGGTTGGCTCTTTGCCGTCAATTGAGATCGGTTTGCTCACACTCCTGTCCCACATGTCAGTGATATGCCAAGAGGAGGTGCGTTGACTGACTGGCCATACGCGTACTTGGTTTTGCACCTTCATACTACTCCCCCCTCCGTCACAGTTTACAGGGCGCGCTTCATTATGATGCATTTCTCTCAATGCATTTCCACCACCAGAGAGACTTTAGACGCGTTTGGTTTAATGCTCAATTAATTAGGGCGTGGTAACCGCAATCAAGTCCACAATTTTCTCTCCATGTACTGTACTACTACGGAGTGGAGTAAGTGCATGCATGTGTGTACCCGGGGTGGAAGCACTGCATGCATGTGTGTACGCATTATTCCCTCTAGTAATAGACGCCGTGCTATAACTACCAATGCTATTTTTCAGGCCGATCGCTAGTCGCCTTGGTCCCACATATTTTTTTCTTTTTTCTGAAGCGCGCTGTATAAACAGTGACGGATGGAGTAGTATGAGCGGATTCAAAGAAGAGCGTATTGATGGTTGCTTTTTCAGAGCAACTTACAGTGGGAAAGGCGGGGCTTATGATTTGACTGCTCATTACTCACTATTAATGCGGCGCAACGACCGGGCTGAGTCTCCCATGCGGTTGTGCACTACCCCCTCGGTTCTTAAATATACTCCGGAGTATTTGTCTTTCTAGAGATTTCAACGAGTGACTACTCAAATATTTGTCTTTTTTAGAGATTTCAAATGGACTGGCACATACGGATGTATATAGACATATTTTAGAGTGTAGATTCACTCATTTTGCTCCGTATGTAGTCACTTGTTGAAATCTCTAGAAAGACGAATAGAATATTTAGGAACGGAGGGAGTACACATACGAAGCAAAATGAGTGAATCTACACTCTAAAATATGCCCATTTGAAATTTGTAAAAAGACAAATATTTAGGAATGAAGGAGTATAATTTTGTGCATGGCACATGGACCCGGATGATGAAGAGGCTTCTGGCAATGCTATCAAGCTTCCATCATTTGTTTACATAATTGACGTAGTATACAAATAATTTTCCAGCGACATGAAATTGTACAATGGTGTGAGCTTTCAGCTTTTGTTTCGCGTGTCTTGCCATCGATGCTCTTTCGGAAACAATAAAAAACTAACTTCCTTGCTAATGCATGTCAATTATTAGTAGATCAGAGCTAATAATTACATCACAACTGAAGACAGAGTTGTGAGAAGGTGTTAATTAAAATTGATCCATGCTTTCATTGGCAGCAACGTCCCCTAGCTCTGTCTAAATCAACAAGGCATGTTGGGAAAAAAGTAGCTGTCTGGAGCATGCAACATTCCGATCATTTTGTGCAGTTCCACTAAAATAGAGCTGAGCGTCCCTGTTCCAAAGATATTAAGTGTGATTATGATAATAGAGGACTGCTGATGAAACAATAAACACACAAATAGAAGCCGGTCACCTTTGCAGTCTCTCTTAAGACTAACTAGTTGGAGAAGATTAGGCTCGGAGTTGGATGAGGAGGATAGAGCAAAACCAATCTCCCTTTGTGCAGTCACACTGAAATGTAGAGACGTTGCCCGTGTGACATTTTAGTACAACTGCACAAAACACTCTTAAGAAAAAAGTGATTTGTGCAGTTCACCAAAAGGTCGCAATAGCAACGAGTAGAAAGGAAACAATTACTGGCCAATAACAGTTGATGACACATGCGACGACAAAAAAGAAGCATATTCCTTGTCCTAAGGGAAGATAACAACACGGTTGTGTTTGTCCAAAACGGTGTGAGGACGAGAATGCAATATGGAAAGTACGCCGGACGAGCTACGTTTTGGGCAAAGAACTATGGAAGATCCACATGCAGCGACGTGGGAAGACGGGCAGTGGAGCAAGGCCGGAGGGGACACCTGGAGGTCGTCGGGATGTAAATAGGTGAGCGGCGGCGGGCGGAATCTGCGAGCAGGTGGCGTAGGCCCTGCCGCGCCGGAGCTTGGTCGTAGAGAATGGCATGTACCGCAGATCGGGACGTGCTGCCTCGGCGCCGTCAAACAGAGAAACGATGCACTTCCTCCCTTTCCCCCGGCGGACGGGATGCGGCCGGATCAGTGACCAATGGTGAGAGAGAGAGAGAGGCCACCGCACTCCCTTTCCCCCGGCGGACGGGATGCGGCCGGATCAGTGACCAACGGTGAGAGAGAGAGAGGCCACCGCACTCCCTTTCCCCTGGCGGACGGGATGCGGCCGGATCAGTGACCAATGGTGAGAGAGAGAGAGGCCACCGCACTCCCTTTCCCCCGGCGGACGGGATGCGGCCGGATCAGTGACCAACGGTGAGAGAGAGAGAGGCCACCGCAGCCTTGTGTGAGATACTCTGAAGAGCGACAAACCAGGCAGGCAGGCTCCATTGTATATAGTGAGCGGACTAACTTTTTCTCCATAAAAATCGTTTTATATTCTGTGTACGTGCCATTGAGTGCTATAACTTTATTTAAAAATAACGCGGCAACGCGTCAAGTCGAACTTTGTTTCGTGTACGCGTGGTACACGACCTCCCTAGGTAAACAACCGCTACAGGCGTTCAAATTAGCATGTGGGCTGCCATTTCGTAAAGAAATGAGCTCCACCGTGTACCCGCGCGGGTGTGGCTGGGCACGAAGCGTGAGTACGTGCACGGTGGACCTATTCTCTTCTTGTATACGTACACCACCTACGTGGGGTTGTGTGAGAGAGATACAAACCTAGAGAGATATAGTGTGTGGGTTCTTGAGAGTTTGGGGGGGGGGGTCAATCAAAAAATGTAACATATGCAATGTGTGTGAAATAGAGTCCTGGATATAACATATATATAGAGGGGGTGATCCACGAGAAGAGAGTGGAGGTATCATCGGCTTGAGGTGTCCATAAAATTGAAGAGAGGGATGATGTGTGTGTGTGCGCGCGCGCGATCGATAAAGAGTGCCATCGAATTTGTGTGTGCCCACGCCAAAGATATAGAGTGGCTGGCCTACTGGAACGTGAGATGGACATGTGCAGTTTGTCTCTGTGGCATGGATACCTACCTGCAGCGCTTGACTATTGGTGTGTGGTGGGGGAAGAGGGAGGCCCAATTAACTATAGAGGTACAATGGCTGGTATATGTGTGGAGGAGGAGAGAGGCCTACCTCATGCATTCGTTTACTTACAGCCCGTTACTGTCATTTTCTGCTTGTGGGCCAAATTCAGCCCGTCGTTAGAGTCGGCCCATTTGTGGTCCGTTAATACGTTGGGCCGTTTTCATAGCGTCATCAAATACGGCCTATTAACGATGGCCCGTTATGGTCGGCCCATGAACGGACGATTCCAACTCCAGCCCGTTTACGGCCAGAATGCGGTCTGTTTGGCCCATGTTTGGCCAATCGATCATACGACCCGTATAAGACCCATTGATGATACGGCCCGTAGAAGGACCATTGTTTCTACGGCCCATAGAAGGCCCACTGTTTCTACGGCCCGTAGGAGGCCCAGTGTCACTACACTAAATATTAGCCCATGGTTATTGTGGCCTAGTTTTAAAAAATAGGTTATTGCAGCCACTAGCAAACCGTGGAAAAAGAATTGCAATGACTACAAGCAAACAAATAAACAAGACAACAAGGAAATAAATAAGCAAGCAACTTACGCTAGGCTATCATGGCTATCACACATATTACATCCACTGGGCATCAAAGTTCGCCACCAGTGCAAATAAACGCACCGACAAAAGAATATACAAAACTGAGAGCACTTCAGAAGGCACCAGGCCTAGCCACGTCGGCCCCCCAAACATCTGAAGAAGCTGAGTAGACCTCAGTTGTGTCAATGATAGATGCATCAACACTAGATTTAAGGCATGATGGTGCGCACGACAGTCCTCTGACATCTTCATTGCATCTTTGACTTCAAGTCGGAGCTGAGCTGAAGCAAGCCTTTCCGCTTTAAGTTGAGACTGAAGAAGTCGAACTGATTGAGGCAGCGACTGCACAGAGGTTGCCTCACACCTGCTGGTGAGTAGCTTCAACTCACTGTCTTCATCAAGACAAGACCTTGGGGTCATCTCGCTGTCCTCAAGATGGTTTGGCTCACTATCTTCCCTAAAGTTCTGCCTGGCGTAAGAGATACGAGTCTGAAAGACAAACAAGGAGACACGTAACAGGTTTTACAATTATATAAGCAAATAAATGGATCTGTTCTGCATAAGGAACATGTTTTTACAACTACAATTTGAAACTGGTAGTTGTTGCAAACATCCAATCAGATGTAAACAGCAAAGCAAACAGCAGTGGAGGAAATGATGCCTATCCAAATCTATACTAGAACAAAGTTTGAAGGCTTGAGAAGGATGAACTTACGTTACATGTTAACACGGGCTGGACAAAGCCCTTCTCCATGTTGATGGAAGGATAATTCAATAAATTCCCCAAAGAAAATTCTTTATAAGCCTTGCCATTATTCTACATTTTGCAAAGAGTAAATATAGATCAAATAATATTGGAAGAAACAGAGGATAATGAAGCTCAGGTGCAGACTGATGATACATAATCAAATAGCAATTAATTAAGTACAGCATTACAAGGCAAAAGGGAGAGAGGTACTGACAAGAGCAATGCAGAGCCCATTATTGTTTTGAGATCGTATGATCCTTTGAGCAAGGAGATTCATCTGAAATTAGTTTTCATACAAGAGAGAAGGTAAGGCACAAGCAGAAATTTAGGAGTTCAAATTTTGAATTGATAACATAGACAGTACCTGACGCTGGGCTCCCAGCAGTTCTAATAGGGGTTTGGCCACTGGAGTAGGGGTAAAGTGTGGTACAATTGGGCCTGTGTTTTCTGCGGCTGCTGATCTATCTGATTTAACAAGTATCACTACCTTTTCCAAATACCTAGTTTGTACTCCTTGAGGATCTGCACTCACCCTCTTCCTTTTGGACATCTATTACGAAAGAACAACATTTGACTGAAAAAACATAGTGTGACGACACATGGAATAGGTACAGAAAATGGATAGGTATGGCATATACTCATATATGATGCTTAAACTAAGCAGATGGTGTAACAAAGTAGAAGTAATGCAAGAGGTCAGATGCAAAATATGCGCGACCAATACAACTTTGCAAAGTTAGAGCAAGCACCTTGATGGGTGAATAAGATAGGCTATCCTCCACCATGCCAAGTTTGTTAGCCAGTGGATCGTTCCGCAATATTCCTCTCGTGCGCCCATTCTCATATTCATTTTTATAATGTTCAATATCTGACATGCATGAAAACATAAAAACAAGTGAGATTTTCTTTGTAATGCAGAAGTGATTCTAATCCAATACTGCCTCCCTGTAAACCCCTTTGTGCTATCTCTGCAAATCTTTTAAAAGATGCCATGCATGCTATAATTTGTTGTGTGCATTAATATAATGTGGCCTACTACTCAAAATATGAGAGCTCCAGAAGTGATGACACTTCGCAGATGATAGCTTCAACATATAGTAAAGAAGAACAAGTCGACCTGACCTGACAGATTCAAAATATACTAAGGGGAGAACAACTCGACCTGACCAGTCGACCGTATGAGAAGAGTATCATCTTAAAGAAGAGCAGAAGAGAAAGCAGATTGAAGATATTACAAGTCTTTCAATACAATGTCGGTTGGCCACCCATGATGAACCAGAGCGCACAGAGAAATACTATTCTTTCCGGTCTCTCCATATGTGGCTCACATGCATTTCGAAACTAAAGTAGGAACATTTAGCTAACCAATTAAACATCTCTCAGTTTTACTAATATCAGCAATAATATCAGATATGAACTTGTACAACTAAGCTTGTTTAGCTCGATGGGTGGAGTAGTGCTATTACGACACGAACCATGTAGGCTGATTGTGGTCATCATAAAATGGGGAAAACATAAGCCTGATGAGTACAGTGTTGACCGTGGCAGTGGGATGGCAGATCTGAAGCTGCAAACCGCGCAAAGGGTAGTTAGCAACCGATGTTTGCTTTGAAATAACAACTAAGATTTGGTATGGACAAGAAAGTACGGTCAACAAGTGACACACAAATGCAATTATGCTGTCTCTCTATATGTCGCGACATGCATTTGGAAACTCAAGTGGGACCTTTAGCTAACCAATTAAATGTGTCGGTTAACTAATATCAGTATCATATCACAATCATATTTGAACAACTAAGCTTTCGAATTCTGAGTGTTGTGTTGTTTAGCTTGAAGGGTGGAGTAATGCTAGTACGACAGAAAGCACCTACGCAGATCATAGTAGAGTAGATAAAAGGGGAAAACCCTAAGAATCAAGAGAAAAATCAGGAAAGTGGAACTAGCTGGACCAGTGGGTGGCGCACATGCTTTTCGAAACGAATATAGGAACATTAGGTGACCAATTAAACGTTCTCTGTTTTAGTGATATGAGCATCATATCAGATTCGTATTTCAACACGTAAGCTTTGGGTTGAGGTCTTGAGGAGCAGTGCTAGCACGACACGAAGCACCTACGATGATGGTAGTGAATATAAAGGGGGGAAACCATAAGCTTTACGAGTATAGTGCCCGTGCCATGGCGGATCTGAAGGTGCAAACCGGACAAAGCTACTTCGCAACCAATGTTTGCTTTCAACTAGCCACTACGATTTGGTACGGACAAGAAAAGTACAGTAAACAAATTACGATCTATTTTCCGGGTGAGATCAATAACTTAAGCACATATGGAAGAGTACCACCTCTCTTGCGACGCCGTTAGGCCTATGCTGATATGTTGAGGGTGCTGCGAGTGCGATGGCTGTCGGCGGCGGGGAAGAAGACTTTAGACGGCAGACGGCCGGGTCGGGGGATATATCCTGTTGCCGTGGACGAGGCGGTCGTAGGAGCGGCAACGGCAAGGTGGACGACGGCACCGATGAAGCGAGAGGAGGCGATGAAAGGATCCTAGTCCAGCGCCGTGGATGAGAGACGTCCATCTCTTGCAGTGGACGACGGGGTAGGGGTAGCGGCTCCGGCAAGGTGGAGGATGGGGTGGCGGACGGAGGAGGCTGGCCGCAGTGCGGAGGTTGTCGTGCCGCCGACGGTGTATGAATGGGGAAATGGAGGGGAGGGGGGATCTCAAACTTTGGGACGCGCTTCTCTGAAATTGGGGAAAGTTACGAACTTATCCCCCGTTTAAAATTTCGGACATCGTGTCGGTTGGGGATAGGACGGTAATCTCGCATCTCCCAAATATTTGCCGGTAACTATTTCAAGCGAGGAGAGGGTGTTTTGCCGCCCATGGTTGGTGCCCACGGTGTATGAACGGGCTTGACAGGTAGGGCGGTTGTGTCACGTCTGATGGAAGTTACACATCTGCCCCTATTTAAAATATTAGCCTACATCGATTTCGGACGAGGAGAGTTTGTTTTGCCGCCCACCGTGTATGAATGGGGAAATGGAGGAAGAGACACATGTCTTTTGGATGAGCTTGAATCATATGTGTTTTGCTGCCCACGTTTGGCGCCCACCGTGTCTGAATGGGCTCAGAGGCCGTCGTGTCACGTCTGATTGAAGTTACTAGTCTACCCCTATCAACAGCAGTGTAAATCCGGTCGATAAGGATGTCAAGTGTCAGGGGTAGACAGTAATTTCCATCTTCGCAAACACTTGCTTCGGGCAGCCCACAAATTATAGTGGGTGTTTAGCCGCTTCGTTCAACACTTGGGAGAATTAGCATTCACGTTTGTCCTGGGACCTGGCAAACTAAATTCAAATCCAATTTGTATTCGATTACGAATATCCACAGATAATTATATGTTTTGTTATTTATTTCTTCAAAACCACAACAAAGATTTATTCCACCTTTATATATGATTATGATTTAGAAATGCCGTGATCTTCGAATTCAGTAGGTTGGATACACTCTGAGTCAAACAGTTATTTCATCCAATACAATATGCTCACACGAAAAACAGTTCACCTTATGTCAATCATACAAGTACTGAGGATTACCTCGCCTAAACAATTCGGATCATTACAACACATGGACAACATAGGGGGTCTTGCAACATAATCCATTCAGAGACATGACACAACATGCAAGTACAATAATCTAATGACAATTTCAACTGGTATCTAAAGAAGAACCGGGATTACCTTGGGCTTCAGATAGCAGAAACAGCAGGACCTCCTCCGTCTTCAAATGCAACATTCTTACTTCCTCCAATTCTTGGGTTGCCTGCATAATGCGTGCCGCTAATTCCGTAATTTCCAGCCTCAAGATAAAGATTACCTCATTCATGGCAGCCACACCATCTCTTTCTGCCTCTAGTAGAGCCTCAAGCACTATAATATCTGTGCTCAGACTGCTCTCCGGCGGTGTTGCCTCTGAACTGCTACCATCTGGTAACATGGATGGCGCACTGCTTCCACAAATAGATTCTGGGGTTGTACATTGTGTCCTAGTGTGAACGGCATCCTGAAAGGTTTCTGCTGGACATCAGTAAGAGATAGTTATCGTATGATCCAGGCAGTAAGCTTACATGGTAAACGATGGACGAATTATTGCCGAGCATGGCAAACTATATTTAAATGGTTCGAAGCAGCATCAGCTGAAAAGAAATTACAATGGTAAGATGAAACTAGGGATGTAAGTGGCAAATAAACGACATTCGCCAGTCCCATCTAGTTAGTTTTTGCTACCTCCCTAGTTCATTTTCCTCAAAAAACAAAAACTCTTTTGAACTATCATACCACTAGTGGACTTTAATCCGGATTAAATGGGACCCAGTTGACATCCCTAGTTGAAAGGGAGTGTACAACCGCTATATTTATGTTGCCAAGGCATCTAAGCAGTTGAAATAATCTGAGAAAGCACTTAACAGTGTGGCCTCATATAAACTACGAAGACAGTCTTGTGATGAAGTTGAGAGGAAAAGTTAAGGACTCAAATGAAATAGGCATGCATTTCTTTACGATAGTACAGCAGGCACTGCTGACATATTGGCCAACTCAGGTATAGCGTAACAACAAATAAGCATTCGAATCAAGCAATACAGCAAAGCTGACAACTGAACTATTTGTAATTCGGTAGGATTACACGTTGAGGGCACAAGCCAAGAAAGCAGCCCACTCGCATTACATTTCACATGTACTAAAACACACTGGCTTACCATATGTTGCTGTGAAGCCTAGCTGTTGTTGCAATGTTCTTTGAAGATATCGTCAGCATCCCGTGGTTGCAAATCTAGTTATTGTAGTTTATTCTGCACCATCTATTTAGGTAAAATTAATTTTAATCGCATGCACTGGTCCGAATTGATCATCAATGGTTCATCTAAACTAATGAAAGAAGGGTGTGTGCATACACGACAATATATCTGCTTCCCTCTATTTTTATGCTTGTTCGAGGTGCCAGCCCCAAAAGAACAAATATTTTGCTTGATGGGGTTGGCAGCTCCATAATTAATAGAAGCATCAAATTAGTCATGCAACTTGGGAAGATCAAGAACACACAAACAAGTAATGAACAGAGGCTCGGAGCAGTGATGTAATAGCTAGCATCAGAAAATGTAGGGTAAAACAAACAAAAAGCAGCGGAACCACATGCTAGTTTGCTGATGTGTAATTAAGCATAGAGAACATTAAGCAGTCTGATGGAACCAACAGGTGGCATCAGAACAAAACTAAAGCATATTAACTATATGTGCACTGGTATGTAATTTAGCACATGTAACATGTTCACTGCCAGAAGAATGGCCCTACAGGTGCAAGCAGAATAACGCGTCTCATGAAAAACTGAATGATGCCCTGAAGAAATTCAAAGGTGCGGTGCTTATGCTAGGAAAGTGAACGTAGGCGCTGGCCGTTGGATAATAGTACCTGATTCTCGGCGGTGTATGGGTATCGTTGTCATACTTGATAGCTAAGGATCGTCGATGGTGCTCGTGTTGCAGTTGAGTTTGGGCCGGCTGTCGCCGTCGCTGAAGCGGCTCCGGTGCTACGGTTGCGGCGCCTACCGACATACAAGAAAGCTCATCTGTGGTAAGTGAACAGTTGCATGATAAAGAGAAAAACCGAAGGAGTACAAATCGAAATAACCTGATGAGGCTGCGGCGCCGGTAAAGCAGGGCCGGTGGAGTTGAATATGGCGTCCGTGGAGCGGGTCCGGTGCAATGGACGAAGGCTTCGGTGGGCGCGTTGTATAGAGCTTTCGGTGAGGCGGATCTGTTGCGGCGGACGAGGGCTTGTATGAAGGGCCAGCGAAGGGGTGGGCGAGGGAGTCAGTGAAGGGCCTACGCTGTGGTGGACGAGGGCGCCGGTTAAGCAGATCCGGTGCAGTGGACCATGATGGCGGTCAAGGAGATCTGGAGCGGTGGACAAGCCAGTCGCTGAAGCGGCTCCGGTGAAGTGGTGAGTTGGCAGTTGGGGGTTCCAAGGTGCGGAAGGTAGATCCGGCGGGGTGTGAGGTCCACCGCTGCGGCGGAGGACTAGATTCGGTGGCTTGCCGTGGTTGGGGGGGTCGGGGAGGGGAAGGGGAGGGGCTCTGGGGAAGAATGTTGGGGGCAAAGAGGGGAAAACAATGGAGTTACCAAAGCAGCCCTTTTCCGTTCATGTGGCAGGGGTAAGACAGGAATATCGCAGGGCTGAACTTTTGGGCGCGTGATATTTCGATGTGAGCGGGAAGTTTGAAAGCTTTTGGCGCCTAAAATTATAAGTATTCTGCTCTCGTACGGCCGACTATGATATCATGGCCGACAATTTGTTTCTTTTGCACGCAAAAAAAAGTGCAAGTTTTGAAAATCAATGTCTCCAACTCGAAACTTAGATTGTCCATTCAATTCAAATATGGATCATTGAGCTACTACAAGCAAATACCATCATACGGTCCAATTCAAATGAAAATCCAAATGCGTTTATCCTAAATATGATGACAAAAGCAAAAATGTGTATGTGTATGAATAAAGTGGATGATTATAAAGTTTGAACATGCCCGTATGTGTATATCTCTAGGTTTGATAGATGAATTTGAAATCACGAAATCCCGGCTTAAAAAATGTACCTCCATTTAAATGAATTACAAAAGCTAATGGTGGAGTCGAATTCCAAAATTCCAATCTTAGGTTTGTAATTCTGGTACATCAAGGTATATCACGCATGTTCAAAAGTATCGTTATCTCATAGTACAAACTGTGAAACAAATTGATCAACCATGAGTGCACAATATCTCAATTACGCTAAAGTCCCTCAAATATAGACACCTCACTCTTTATCTGAAGTCAACCCCCCACCACCACCACACACACACACATAGAGAAGTCGTTCTCTCCCCCAAACACCAACACACGAGCACATTAACACCCCTCTCTCTTGTAAAGTCCAGACCCCAACATAGGTCTCTATCACTTTGTCTCTCGGGCATGCACACATCTCTTCCCTCACTCTCTAGGTCTCCCGCTATCTCTCTTACCCAAGCACACGCACTATGTAGAGTGTATATTTCCCATACACACAAAACGTCACCCCCAAATGTCTATCTCCCTAGTCATGTGGTTCTCGCGCACTCACCTCACACACCACCCCCACTGCAAACAAGCACACTTTGTCTCCTTGTGCACCACTCTCCTCTTTCTATCTCTCCCACACGCGGACCCGCCCCAGCTCCTTCCCTGTATACATATATGTTGTGACTCTTTGCATAGCTCCCTAATGTATAATCGTTCTCGATTTCGCACATTGTTCTTTACACCATCTATTCTAGATCTCTCATGAAGTCCCTATCACACACACGATGACTCGCTTCCCTTGCGTCTCCGTTCATAGGCCAATTTCGGACAATATCAACATTGTCTCCCTATCTATATGCCATTTATGGACACAAACGACCCCTCTCGCCCCCTCTCTTCCTCTCTCTCTCTCCCTCTCTCTCTCTCCGTCGCTAGCTCACTCTCTCTCTCGCTCTCACACCCCTCTCCCACACACACACACTCGATGTCTCTTCCAAATAGTCTGCTCCCCCCGCCCACACCCGTGCTATCTCGCTACTACACATGTCACACCATTCCCCCTTCCCTTATACTAGGTTTACATCATCAGTGGTCTCTCTACTCCACATACACTCTCTCCCTCTCACACACAAACGCCTGCACAAACACACACAGACACGCACAAACACCCATTTATCTGGATCCTCATCTCTCCTCATGTCCGCATGTGTATCTCACACACTCACTCTCTAATTATGTATATGTGTCTCCATGTTACACAACACAAAGCCCCATGTACATGTCTCTCTCTATCCTCCACACACATAGACACAAAGAATCTGTTATCATTGCCTCAGTCTCTAACATATCACACACGCTCTCTCTCTCTCTCTCTCTCTCTCTCTCTCTCTCTCTCGCAAACACGCTCAACAACGGTTTCCCCGTGAATAACTTACCGTCTATTCATCAACAGTCGTGGCAGTACGGCGAACACGAGACGTGAAAAAGAATAAATCTACACGTGCTTAGACCACCTAGTATGACTACTAGGACTGGAGCAAGCCAAAAAGCGCGCCGCCGTCACCCCCTCCTTGTCGGCGACGGGAAAATCTTTGTTTTACACAGTCGAGAAGTCATTGTGCTAAGGCCCCACATGCCGAGGCGTTGAATAGAATGTAGATGCTAGTTTACGGAAGCAAGTATCGATAATACGTTTGTATCTCCATACTTATATTTCTTCTCTTATAAAAAACCGAGTTGGTGATGATGGTACGTGTGCCATCTTGCAATATAGACCGTCCGATCTATAACTGACGGATGGAAATTAAACTAAAATATACCCGCACCCCTCTCCACATTTGCAGACAAGGCCTTCCCTCGTTCATCCTTATCTCCGACAAACCTCATTGTTGAGCAATTAAGAAAGGAAGCCTCTGGAACAAACTGGCCTGGTGGCCGCTGCCGGCGTCGTCAATCTCCATGCCTCCGCTCAGTCTGACCACCAACCACCACCACAGCCCACTCCTCTTCACCTTATCTCATATTTCTCGAGATATCATTAGTTTTTACACATGGGATTACTCCCACAAGGGTCAATCACAACAAGTGTTTTATAAAAAAAATGCATCTTGATGTTCCGTGCAATGCACGGATCTTGCTAGTACTCCTACACAAGACTAAGTTGGTGATGCTGGTGTGTCTGCCATCCGTCGTTTCTGACCATTAGATCTACATCTAACGATTGTGAGGTAAGTTGTTGCCTTTTCTCACCAACATCCCACTTGTCTACCAATTTGTAGAAAAACCCATAATTAGTATCTTAAAACCAACCACATCCCTCCCTGACCTCACCAAAACAGCCCAAGGAATATATTCTAATTGAAACATAATATATCTCTAGTGACATATGTATATCAAAATTAGAGTGTTTTGTACCAAGTTTGTGAATAAGTATTATTCTAATTATGATTCGTTGCAACGGACATGAACATTGCTATTATTTCCAACCATGCATTTTTTCCTAGTATTCCATAGTTTCGAGTTTTCCATCAAGATATTAGTCACTCATGGTTGATATTTACTTTCAATCATGTACACATATGCACTATGTAACTAGCCTTGCTTATTGGCTTCCAAAGCTTAACTTTCACTCCTACTTACAATATGTGGAGTATTTAACAAAAAACTACCACTTTCAACCAGCCCTAGGAAGAATCTCTTGTACAAAAATAGCAAAAACATACCCAAAATTTCTTAATCCACGCCAAAAACTACCTAGTACTCCTACCGATTAGGTTCGTTTAAACCCATTTATGACAGGGTTGGCCCACACGTCCGTGCTGAGAGGCAGCTTAAACCAACACATTTTGTTTGACCGTTGACACGAGGGACCCACATCTGACCTTCTATCCTATTATTCCCCCTCAAATCATTATTTTTCCTGAACATTACTTCAAACAGTATGATGCGTGTTCGTCGGTGGCGCTGGTGATGAGCGAGTTGGCCGCCGCTCCGCCAGACGGGCTGGACGCCGCGCTGGCCTCGGCATGGGTTGGCAGGCTGGCCCGAACGTGACTCACGAGCGAGCAAGCCGCCGCGCTGGCCTTCGCTCGAGCCAGATGGCTGGCCTTAGCGCGGCGCGTGCGAGCAAGCCGCCGCGCTGCCGTGCCAATCTAGCTTGCAAACCTTGTAGACAAGCAGCTGGATGGAGCTATCTTGGCTAGCTAGCGGCCGCGAGCGCCGGACGGAGCTGGCATCCGGGCTGCCGCAACATGGGCTCCGCACCGCCGGCGGTTTTGACCTCGCCTTCTGCCGGCGGCGGTAGCTGCGTCCCATGGCCGAGGATGACTAGGTGGACGGGCCGGAGGTAGGAGGTCACTCGAGGATTTTTGTTGGTAAGAGCATGTACAATGGTTGATAATGTAGTCTTATCTTAAGTCTGCCACGTATGCAAGTGGTAGTAGTTTCTTGGCATTTTAGTGGTTTCTTGTAAGGAACAATGTACGTACTACTAGCGACAAAAGGCGATTCTAGGTTGCGTTGTACTCCAACGAGTACTACTAGTGGTCGCGGAAGTGTATACCTCGTTTTGTGGGTTCGATCCCGGCCGAACGCACGACGGACTTTAAAAAAAATAGTACTACTACACTTCGCTGCGAGCCAATATTTTACATGGGTAGTTTGAGTTTTGAAGTCAAACGGACGTGCGGCCCCACAATCTGGGTGCACTGGACAGCCTAGCCACGTGAACGGGTTTTCCTTCCCAGCATCCCGTGGCTCGCGTGCTCGCCCTAGCCGCACCTCGCTTGCAGCTTCCAGCTAGTAGCATATTTAAACTAGCGCCTCCCAATTAAGCCCGAGGAGCCGGAAAAGCCTGGCGGGGCATTGGGAACTGTGCAATATGGCTCTGTACGTAAAGTGCTCTACTACTACTCTGTAGCTTGTGGCGTTGCACGCATGGACTTCACTCCATTATCGGCTCTACTATAAAAGAAATTCCTCTTGACGTGTTTTTTTTGAAACGGAGGCAAAAGCTTTGCTTCATCTCATTCATAAAGAAGGAACTACTAACAAAGTTCGACGAGATCCATTACACCTCCACAAATGGAAGTGAAAAGCCTAGTCTCGCTGTATCAAATAACTCAAATGTTCTACCCCCGCAGTAACCGTCGCTGATAAATAGGCTGCTAGTGTGTGCGTGAGAGGAGCGGCTAAGTAGGCCAGCTACATGAGAGGAGCGGCTGAATAGAGCACCGAGAGTACCCACTAGCACTACTGGAATCAGCTAATTTGCCATCTGCCAGCTCTTTGCCGTTTGCTAGCTGACGGCAAAGAAGCTCTTTGCCATCAGCTACACGTAAGCTGACGGCAAAGAAAAGGCTGACGGCAAAGAAGCTCTTTGCCATCAGCCACCTCTTTGCCGTCCGCCAGCAGACGGCAAAGAATCTTTGCCGTCCGCTGGCAGACGGCAAAGAGTGTGGTGGCCCCCACCCCCCGCTCGTTTGAAAAAATCTTAACGGCCCACCTCTTTGCCGTCCGCTAGCAGACGGCAAAGAGGCAAAAAGGCGGACGGCAAAGGCTGGCTGACGGCAAAGAGGGCACTTGCCTAACGGCAGGTACCCCCCGCCCGTTACTCACTTCGTCCTCGCGCGCCCTTCTCCTCCGACCCCGCCGCCGCCCGCCGCCCCGTCGCCCCCGCCGCCCCGTCGCCCCGCCGCCCCGGCTCCCCGCCGCCCCACCACCCCGTCGCCCCCCCCGCCCCGGCCCCGCGCCGCCCCGCGCCCCCCGCCGCCTCCTCCACCGCCCCGCCCCGGCCTCCCGCCGCCCGGCCCCCCCGCCGCCCCGGCCCCCCGCCGCCCGGGCCCCCGCCGCCCCGCCTCCTCCACCGCCCCGCCCCGGCCCCCCGCCGCCCCGGCCCCCCGCCGGCCGGGCCCCCGCCGCCCCGCCTCCTCCACCGCCCCGCCCCGGCCCCCCGTCGCCGGCCCCTCCCCGACCCGTCGCCGCCCCCCACAGTGAGCCCCTCGATCGCATTTTTTTTCTTCTGTTTTTTTGTTTTTTTTCTTCTGTTTAGATAAGGTTTTTTAGTTTAAGTTTTTTCAGTTTAGAATTAATTAGTGTAGGTTATTTAGTTTAATTAGTTTAGGTTTAATTAGTTTAAATAGTTTAGTTTTAATTATTTTAGGTTTTTAGTTTAGGTTTAGGTTAAGTAGAAGGGGGAAGAAGAAGAATAAGAAGAAGAAGAAGAGGAGGAGGAGGAGGAGGAGGAGGAGGAGGAGAAGAAGAAGAAGAAGAAGAAGAAGAAGAAGAAGAAGAAGAAGAAGAGGAGGAGGAGGAGGAGGAGGAGGAGGAGGAGTAGGAGAAGAAGAAGAAGAAGAAGAGGAGGAGGAGGAGGAGGAGGAGAAAGAAGAAGAAGAAGACGGGGGATGAGAAGAAGTAGAAGAATGAGAAGAAGTAGAAGTAGTAGAAGAATGAGAAGACCCCCTGACCCCCTGACCCCCCAACCCTGACACCACACCCCGACACCACACCCCGACCCTGAGCCTGACCCGACACCCCGACCCCGACATCGACACGGCACCCCGACCCCGACCCGGCACCCCGACCCGACACCCCGACCCCAAGACCCCGACCCCGACACGGCACCCCGAGACCGACACGACACCCCGACCCCGACACGGCACCCCGAGACCGACACGACACCCCGACCCCCGACACGACACCCCCGACACCCCGACACCCCGACCCCGAGACCCCGACCCCAACCCCGACCCCGACACCCCGACCCCGAGCCTGACCCGACACCCCGACCCCGACACCGACACGGCACCCCGACCCCGACCCGGCACCCCGACCCGAGACCCCGACCCCGAGACCCCGAGACCGACACGACACCCCGACCCCAGACACCTCCCGAAAAGGTGTTCTTTGGCCTTCCAGAAGCCGACGGGGTCATATATTTGTGAATTATTAGTTAGGTCATATATCTTTCGATTTTGTTATGAAAAACATCATATATAATTGTGTTGATCGGGTAGTTTTAAATGTGCAGTTGTTTCATCGCTGCGAGGTTTGGTGTTCGACGACCTCGCCGTGCGTTTGACGAGCTCTGCCCCTTCGTTCGTGGGTGAGCACAAATGACATGTCCTCCTCCCCCATTAATTATTTGATCTATTCCGATGAAACTTGATAGCTAGATATATATGTGTCTTGAATCATCAGTATGCGTAACCAATATGTGTCTCCCATTCGAAAGCGTCATAGTTATAAATATGCATGCATTTGCATTTATAACCTTGATTCTTTCGAATTGTCCAACGCTATCCATGGACAGCCCGAGTATGTTTAGATTGGGTTCGTTTTCCCATATGCTTTGCTTCGGATCCGACGCATAAATTTCGTCAGTGCCTCCCCTGTTGTTCTCCGGGTACACATCCTCTCTGTTTATTGCAGAGACGTGTATCAGGAGAACAACGGGGAGGTGCTGCCGAAATTTTGCGTAGGATCCGGGGCATAGCATGGGAAAATGAACCCAATCTAAACATACTCGGGTGGGATTAGGACCTATCATTACCTATTAGAGTGTAGGTTGCATGGACGTAATAAAATTGACAAAGTAGATCAACTGATGAATACATACATGGTGAATTATATATATATATTTGTTGTGTGTCTAGTAGCTCTGAAAGTCAAGATGAGTGATCGTGCGTGGATGTACACCGGTCACACTGGTCAGAACAAATGGAGCACTGAATGGTTCACAAAAACCAAGGGGTTTGTGCGAGCCGCATTTGCAAATGGCCAGAGGAAAACCTGGTGCCCCTGTTTACGGTGCGGCAATTGGGAAAAGAGGACAGAGGCTGAAATGGGCAAACACCTGCAGAAGAGTGGTTTTATGCCCGATTATACGGTGTGGACATTTCATGGTGAGTCTGCCCAACGTGACCGAGCTGAGGTGGATCGTTGTCGCACCGACGAGCATGGTACCGGGATGGAAAACATGGTGCAAGACTTTGATGATGCTCGGGATTCGGACGAGGAGATGGAGGAATCTGCAAAGGCCTTCAATGAAATGTTGGAGTCTTCAAAACGTCCGCTCCATGAGCACACTGAGCTTTGTTAGTTGGATGCCATCTCACAAGTAATGGCTCTGAAGGCTCAGTTCAACTTGGGCAGAGAATGCTACGATGCAATGATGACAGTATTTGGACGCTTTCTACCCAAAGGCCATGTAATGCCTGCAAACCTGTACCAGTCGGACAAAATCCTCCGTGCACTGAAGATGTCCTATGGTAAGATACATGCCTGTGAGAAAGGATGTGTCTTGTTTAGGCTTGACTATGCGGACTTGAACTATTGTCCCATTTGCAAGTCTTCCAGGTATGTTGTGGTAGACAACGGTATGGGTGAGAAGACACAGACCAAAATCCCCGTTAGTGTTCTTCGGTATATGCCAATCGTACCAAGACTTCAACGTCTTTTCATGGTCGAAGAGACGGCCAGACAGATGACATGGCACAAAACGGGCAAAAGAACCGAACTAGATGCAGATGGGAATCTGATGATTGTACACACATCGGATGGTGTTGCGTGGAAAAAGTTTGATGAATTACATGGTGACAAAGCGGCAGATCCGAGGCATCCTCGAGTTGGCATCAGCACGGATGGGTTCAGTGTGTTTGGTATGACGGCAGCCCAATACAGTTGTTGGCCCGTATTTGTCTTTCCACTCAATCTCCCCCCGGACAGATTATGCAAAGAAAGAACATTTTCCTGACGTTGATAATTCCAGGGCCCAACTATCCGGGGAAAAATATGAATGTGTACATGCAACCGCTTAAGGACGAATTGCAAGAAGCCTGGGATAATGGGTTCAAGACATACGATGCCTATAGGAAACGAAACTTCATAATGCGTGTCTGGTACATGTACTCGACGCATGACTTGCCGGCGTATGCGCTATTCGTTGGCTGGTGTGTGCATGGAAGGTTCCCGTGCCCCACATGCAAGGGAGCTCTTGAGTTTCGTTGGCTTCAGGTCGGTCGCAAGTTTTCTTGCTTCGACATGCATAGACAGTTCCTGAATCCTCGCCATAAGTTCAGGAAAGACAAGAAGAACTTCATCAGAGGTAGAGTTGTCAAAAACTCTGCACCACATGCATTGACAGGCCAACAGACCCTGGATCAGTTAAACGCTCTCGAGCCAGATCCAGAGCGTCCAGGGTACTTCAAGGGGTATAATTCTAAGCACGCCTGGACTCACAAAACATGCTTATGGGATCTGCCTTACTTCAAAGACCTCCTTTGCCCACACAACATCGACGTGATGCACACTGAGAAGAATATAGCCGAGGCACTTTTTGGTACATTGTTCGGCATAGATGGGAAGTCAAAGGATAATACTAAGGCTAGAGTCGATCTGGAGGCGCTATGTGATAGGCCGTTACAAAACATGAAAGAACCGAAAGGAAAGCAGAACTGGACGAAGCCAAAGGCATGGTTCAATCTTGGAAGGCCAGCTATGAGGGAAATTATCTTGTGGGTGAAAATGCAGTTGATGTTCCCCGATGGGTATGCAGCGAATCTACAGAGGGGAGCCAGTCTTGATAAATTGAAGATATTTGGTCTCAAGAGTCATGATTGGCACATATGGATTGAGCGGGTAATGCCGGTGATGTTGCGTGGCTTCATCCCTGAGGATGAATGGCTAGTACTGGCAGAACTCAGCTATTTCTTCCGTGTTCTTTGTGCGAAAGAACTATCGCCTGGCGTGCTAGAAGAAATGGAAGAGTTGGCGCCGGAGTTGATCTGCAAGTTAGAGAAGATCTTTCCACCGGGCTTCTTTAATCCAATGCAACATTTGATTTTGCATCTCCCGACCGAGGCAAGATTGGGGGGGCCCGTGCAAAATCGTTGGTGCTACCCAACTGAGAGGATGCAGAAGACGCTTCGACAAAAATGTAAAAATAAACGTAGAATTGAAGCATCGATGGCTGAGGCATTCATCACTGAGGAGGCAGCAAACTTCGTGACAGCACACTACGAAGCCAAAAATCGTCATTTGCATAATCCGAAGCCTCGGTACAATGCTGACGACCGTAAAAAGGGTGGATCCAACCTCAGCCTATTCAAAGGGAATCTCGCACCAGCCAGTGTTTCAAATCCAGTATCTTTGGATAACGAACAATGGCGGACCATTTCGTTGTATATCTTCAACAACCTGATAGAAGTGCGGCCGTACATCGAGTAAGTTCTCGGTACATAGTTTCGCAACTTCTATTTCCTTTGAACTGCTCTTATTCCTGGATATTTCATACAGTCGATACGTCGCCTTATTCTCGTATGGAGCGGTGATCCAAAAGGATTCTGTCGAAGAGTATGAGCTTCTCGCAAAGCAAGGAGGCGGCTATCCCGGTTTCATTTCTTGGTTCAAACAAACGGTAATTTCTATTAGACTTGTAGGCTAATTTGTAGGCGGCTATCCCGGTTTCATTCGCTAATTTGTGCGTAATGCAACAATCCTTTCATATTAAACTTGTAGGCTAATTCAGAGTCTATGGACGCCGAATTGAGACAAGTCGCTAATGGTTTTGACTATAAGGTCCGTTCATTTGACAAATACGACATCAACGGGTATCGCTTTCGTACCTATGGCAAAGAGCTATCTATGGCCGACCGAAAGTCTACAAATTGTTGTGTATCTGCTATCGGCGAAGGAGGTACCGAGTATTATGGGAGAGTTGAAGCAATTTATGAACTTCTATTCTATGGTGAAAACCCACCGAATGTCGTAGTCTTCAAATGTTATTGGTTTCAGCCGAAGGAGACTAGAAGGACTCATGAACATATAGGGCTAGTTGAAATCAACCAAAGCACCCATTTAGATGTTCCTGATGTCTATATTACGGCTCAACAGGCGACCCAAGTATTCTATCTACCGTGGGCCTGCCAAACTAATCCAAATCTGAAAGGTTGGGATGTCGTTTATGAAGTGCCGCCACGTGCTAGACTATCTGCCCCAAAGGAAGAGGATTATGAACCTCACATTAACCCAGACACATATGAAGGAGAATTCTTCCAAGAGACACGTCTTTCCAAAAAGCGTTTCAAGAACCGCTATACTTCACCCCAAAACATTGAAGTAGACAGCGACAGTGAATCCGACATCACCCCAGAGGAGGAACAAGAAGAGCCGGAACAAGAAGAGGTTACTGCTGCGGATGACCTGTCATTGCTTCACCGATTACGTCAAGGTGGCCTTGCACATGTTGATGCCACTGAACCCTATGAGCCCGTCATTGATTATAGTGATGATGATGATTATGCATTTATTGATGATACTGATCGAGATTATTAGTAGTGTCAGGTATTAAATTTTTTAATGTTGTACTTGATGATGATACACTTAAGTGATACACATATTATTATTCATGTCGGTCTTTTTTTTATGTTGTACTAATTTCGTTTACTGTTTGTCATGGCAGGTGTTGAAAGATGGTGGGCGCTGGTCGGGAGCGCGCCAAGGCCCCTTCTTCGTCGGCGCGTGGTCTGAGGTCTTCGATTCCAGACGTACCTCTCCGCCGAGCGTTGCTGGACAGTATGTCCACACCGCCGGGCCCTTCTTCGTCGACCGCGGTGCCCAGCAGGGGACGAGGTAGGAAGAGAGGAGGTGGGGCACGTGGTCGCGGGAGAGGAGGTAGGGTGACTGCTAGGGCACCTTCCTCGCCGCCACCCCCAGCTGTTTCACCCGAGCACGTGACTGCTAGGGTGGACTCGTCCGAGGAGGAGGCTGCACGGACTCCGGTCCACGAGCCTCCGGTCCACGGGTCTTGGGCCCGCGAGCCTCGGGTCGACTGGCCTTCGGCCCACGAGAGTTCGGCCCACGAGACCCCGGAGGAGCACACGTCCGGATGGGGTACCTGGCCGGATCAGCCCGAGGAGCCGAGTGGCCATGCTGGTGATGGCGGGGAGCCGACTGATCTTGAGGAGGAGGGTGGCACCGTGTACCAGCGTGGTGCTACACGGCTCCCGTCCGTGCCGGCGACCCGCGAGCAGAGGTGGTTGATCTTCCCTGATGGGGAGAGGTACGTAAGTGCATTTAATATTTTTGTACCTTCTGCATTCACGTTTCTTCAAATAACTAATGCGTTGGCCTTGTCATGCTGCAGGGGTTGGGACCACCATCATAGTGTCCGCCGGCCCAACTCCGTCCTTGGAGTTCTTTGCCGGCAAAACTTCCCGGGGTTTGTCATGTTGCCTGGTGAGGGTCGGCTTCCAGAGCTTGGATTGAGCTGGGAGCACTACGTGGCTGCCCCGGCCCCGCCGGATGTTCATTATCGACGGTGTCTTGTGCGACACGAGGGCAGACATGGTGATCAGGACGTTCTGGGTAATTTCTTCTTTACACATTTCAAAATCTTCAACTAGCTAGTTATTAATTGTACTAATCAATATTGTCTCATTTGATTGCAGACATTCTACAGGTGTGAGGAGGGATACGAGGAGGACAGCGCAAATGTTATCCAGAACGTCTGCAAGCGCCTACTCCAGAACTTACGACACGAGGCTCGGGTGCAGGCTGTTCGAGACTACTACGCCTTGCGTGGTATCAAGAAGACCAAGCCGGCGTGCCGCGATAAGTTCCTGAGTAAGGAGCAGTACATGAAGGTAATTCTTAAGGCCTTCTACTTAAGTTCCTTCATTTAGTAATTCTTAGCCGTAGCGCTCAAGTTTCTATTTGCTAACTTAGGCGCCTCCGAGATGGTGTGCGGATCGGATGGATTGTTGGGAGGTGTTGGTCGATGAGTGGTGCTCACAAGAATGGCTAGCCCTCCACAACCAGGCCAAGGACAAACGTGCCCAAATGGAAGGTGTGCCACACCATCAAGGCAGCTCCAACTTATATCAGTTCGGGCGCAACTGGGTATGTGGTTTGCTATATGATTCATGCAATTCATTCATCATGCTAGCTTGAGCCCTTTAATTACTAATTTTCATTGTTTCTCTCTTTCAGGCACGCCACAATAAGGCGGATAAGGTGCCAGAGGTGTACGACCTGTATGCCATGGCCCACACTGGCTCTTTCAAGAAAGTCAAGGCTTTCTCTCAGTCTGACCTCGATGATGCAAACAACTTCACCAACATCTCCTCCCACAACAAGCTCGTGAGATATAGAGATGAGGGGAAGGCGAGGAAAGGGGAGGACTTTAACCTGAGCCAGGGTCCCATTGATCCAGAGCTGGTGATGATATCTGGTGGCGGGAGGTCCCATGGCTCCATAGCCCTTGGAGATGGACTTATCCGTTGTCCTAGCACTCTCCCGGAGATCAAGGCGCGCCAGTCGAGCTCCGCTCCTGAGATAAGGCCTCGTGAACGGCCAGTGCAACTCGCCATCAAGGTTAGTGATACGTACTCAGTTATCTTTCTCCATTACATTGTGTGCGCTTCCATCAATGATTACAAATGGTCATGTGAGTGGTGTTGTAGGCTGCTATACAGACTGAGAGAGATAGAACGGAGAAACTTCTGGCGGAGGCGGCGGAGAGGCAGCGGGAGATGGAGGAGAGGACGAGAAAGATGATGGAGGAGGAGAGGGCACGGAATGACATGCAGGCAAGGGCCATGTACGAGCTCCTTGTGGTAAGTTTCTTCTGCAGATTACTTGCTAGTCTTAACGTTTGAGTCTCATTACTAACTAGTATGACTCTGTTCTGAAAACCAAATGTGCAGTCTGTGTGCGAGAAGTCCGGTCAGCCCGCTCCGCCGATGCCAGTGATTGCTCCTGGGAGCATGGTGAGTTTAGTTTGAATGAACATTACTTGGTAGTCTTAAAATTTGAGTGTCGTAATGCTAACGAGACATTGGAAATGATCTTTGGTGCAGCTTAACTCCAGAAACGCATCGCACGATCCTTCTCGAGGTAGCGGCACTAGCCACCCCGCTCCTACACCTCCCTGATCACGGTAAGTTTCTCTAGTGTTTTGCTTAACAAATGCATAAAGACCTAGACTTAGCTTTATTTCCTCCTATATGCTTACCATAATGACCTAGAGTTAGCTTATTTTCCTCCAAAATGACCCATTTTACCTAGGTTAGCTTATAAATGATGCAGTTCATCCAAGTTAGCTCAAAAATGACCCCTTTTACGTAGATTAGCTCCTAAATGATCCATTTTACCTACGTTAGCTTTAAAATGGTCCATTTCACCTACGTTAACTCCAAAATGACCCATCTTACCTAGGTTATCTCATAAATGATCCATTTCAACTAATTTAGCTCATAAACGATCCATTTGACCTAAGTGAGCTAAAAAACGATCCATTTCACCTAAATTAGCTCTTAAATGATCCATTTCACCTAAGTTAGCTGAAAAAGATCCATTTCAACTAAATTAGCTCAAAAATGATCCATTTCAACAAAGTTAGCTCAAAACCGATCCATTTCAACAAAGTTAGCTAAAAAACGATCCATTTGACCTAAGTGAGCTAAAAAACGATCCATTTCACCTTAGTTACCTCAAAAACGATCCATTTCACCTTAGTTACCTCAAAAACGATCCATTTCTAACTTTCTTATTTTGCCATTTTGCAGATTTCATTATGTGCTGGATGGAGTGCTTGTTCTACTCTTCTTCTTCTTGTCTTCTCATTCTAGTCACCTTAGCTATGGAGTGCTTCTTTATGTATGGATGGAACTTCTTTATGTATGAAATGATGGATGGAACTTGTTTATGTATGAAATGATGGATGGAACTTGTTTATGTATGAAATGATGGATGAACTTGTTTATGTGATGAATGCCTGTGAAATATATCTATATGTCATATATATTTTCTGTGCAAATTGTGGGATTTAACAAAAAACAGAAAAAACAGACAATATGCAGGCTCTTTGCCGTTTGCCACCGACGGCAAAGAGCTCTTTGCCGTCTGCCGCAGACGGCAAAGAAGCCACGTGGCAGCCAACTGTGCTTCCTGGGAGATGACCCATTTGGTCAGTTTGCCTACAGTGGCAGACGGCAAAGACTTTGCCGTCCGTGGCAGACGGCAAAGAACCTGCACTTTGCCATCAGTGGCAGACGGCAAAGAACCTGCCATCTAGTGACGTGTAGATGACATCATAAGGCGGATGGCAAAGACCAGAGAAATTTTGCCGTCCGCGGCGGACGGCAAAGGTCTGCCGTTAGCCACTTAACAGACTGACAGCGCAATTATTGCCGTCCACCCTCTTTGCCGTCCGCCGCAGACGGCAAAGGCTCTTTGCCGTCCGCCGCCAGGAAGCAGACGGCAAAGCAGCTATTTACCGTAGCCTTCTTTGCCGGAGCCTTTTGCCGTCCGCGGCTGACGGCAAAGGTCTTTGCCGTCCGCCTTTCGAGCCTTTGCCGTCCGCCGTGGCAGACGGCAAAGTAGCTGTTTCCTGTAGTGTAGGCCACTACGCAGGTGTACTTCCCCTGCATTGATAGTACAGCGATGGTTCTAGAGAACAGTAGTACCCTCCACTTCCAACTGTAGCTCCTTGGCCCTGAGATTCAAGAGTTCAAAACTGGTGCACTATACTACACTAGACTAGAAGTACAGTACATCGCACTACTAGTTGAGAAAAGTAGTACTAGTACTGCTACAGTACGAGTACGTACTCCTCCGTCACATAATGTAAGACGTTTTTTGACACTAGTTGGCGTGTACAAAAAATGGCAAAAACATACCCAAAATTTCTTAATCCACGCCAAAAACTACTACCTAGTGCCAAAACTTTCTTACTAGTGCTATTATTTACAGTATAATGCAATCCCATAATGTTCCATAATGCTAGTACTAGTAGTAAATAATAGCCTCACCCCTTCGCTGAGGAACGATCTACAGTTGGAAGGGACGAGGCCCTACGGTTACTACGCTCTTATCTCCTCCTCGCCAGTTCCCCTCCCCCCGAAGAGAAGGCAGTTCGTTGCTGCACCCATGGATTCGCCAGGCGGTTCTCCTCCTCGTCGGGGCTGGGAGACCTTGGACGATGATCCTCTGGGAGAAATCGCACGCCGCTCCGACGTCCTCACCGCCGCAAGACTCGGTGCTTCCTGCACCAACTTTTTCAAGACGCTGCTTAAACAGGCTTGGGAAAAGGCCATGCTTGTTGGTCTTCCATGCGTCCTCGAGGAGAAGGTTCTTCTATGGGACAATCCTTCGAACAGTCCACTGCTCCCTGGCCATGGTTGCACGTTGACTCCGCTAGAGTTGCCGATGTTGAGAGGTAGTCGGATTTTGTCCGATGAGCAGGTCAGTAATGGAGTTTGATCATGTAGTACTTAGTTACTCCATTTCCATCCCGTAATTTCTCCGCTGCCCACTGTCTTATATATAGGTCTGGGTCGGTGCCAACGAAGATTGGCTTGCATACCTTCGGCCGGATACCACCATCATTTTGCACAACAGCCACAGCAGTGCGGCCGTTCTGGTAGACCCCTTCTCCACCATTGGGATCGGCCTTCCAGACTGGCTGGGCTTGAATACATATGATGATGCCTACATGAGATTGTAGAAGATAGCAATTGCGGACCCACCGACAAAGCGACGCGGCTACGACGATTACTATCTCATTGCGGTGTTCGACATAAGGATTGCCATCAATGCAAGAGGCAGTAACGGCAGAGGCTGGCGCATGTTGGCGGCGGCAGATTTGTACCCCTACACGTTCGAAGACACCGTGCGCCATCTAGGCCGCATCTTCGCGGTGACAAGCCAAGGGACTTGTTTCATCTGGTTGCCATCCTACGGTACAACATTATTATGCATGGACCTTGACTATGTATGTCACCATGTGTCCAGAACTGGGATGCCGCGTGTACCAGATGAACGGCGCCGAGTTCGACCCCCGTGATGCTACGTGGGTGCCGAGGAACACGCTTGGAGAGTACTCGCTTTTCATCGGGGACAGCTACCCCATTGTGAAGCGGATGCCACCTTCCGTGCACGACACGGAAGACCTGCCGTTCATGAAGCATGGTTGTGTCTTCAGTGTGCACCGCCGGATGAATGTCATGCTGGGACACGCTATCCCTGATTTATGCCGCTTCAGCTTGGATGAGTCTCCATCGTGTGGACTAGAAAACTGCGACAATGATTCCCGTTGCCCACCACTATGGATCGTGCCATCCATGAAGAACACCTGGGACTGGAACCTGGAGGAGGACATGTAGCCCATCTATAACGTGTAAGTGGAGTACGGTAATTGTGAACGGTAGCGCTGTGAATATATGTAGACTAGTCGTGCACAAATTTATCACATGAATTGGAGATGAACTTGTGTGGCATACTGGCATTTGTCCTTTAGAATTTATTACTAGTAAATGTGTTATGTCTACGTGCAACTTGTGTGGTTGTTGCACGGGCTCCAACACGCTCTTGAGAAAAAAGGTGGCACAGCGCGGCATCATACAGTAGCATCGTTCGCTGTAGTTGTAGTACACTCCTACTAGGACGACAACTACTATAAAACCTTGTGCTTGGCTCTTTGCCTCTTCGGGGGGTTCAACAGTTCGTACTCGTGTGAACCTTGCACTTGGCTCTTTGCCTCTTCGGAAGGTCCAACAATGATGATACTACAATACAATATGCTTCTGGCAATCTGATACCGATTGAACTGCTGCACGTCCACCGCGAGGGCGAGGGCGAGGGCGAGGGCGAAGGAGAGGGAGAGGGAGAGGGCGCTGTAGTCAAAACCCTCTCCTTGTCCTGCGAACCACCGCGCGCGTGGGCGAGGGAGAGGCGTAGTAAGCAAGCTTCTCCTCGTTCGGCGAGTTGACGGGACACATCAAAGCAGTACTAGTACTAGTAGTAGTAGTAGTCCATACTGCGTCCTTTCCGATTAATATGGCTTAATTTGAAACGAGGAAAATACACTGGCGGTCAACGTATGTAACAATACGCTCTTTACGGTCACTACATATAGTTTTGCGGCGATTATACAATCACTAGCTCATCGTAGAGCACCGTATTGCACCCTACTGGCCGGCCACATAGTCGACGTGGCACTTTGTTGACTGGTTAAATTGTCACCTGGTTTCTGGGTCCCACCTGTCAGTTGGCAGAGCAAAGAAATCAGTTAAACAAAACTTTACGCAGGCGCGACACGAGTCCAACCCTTGCGCGCGAACCGCCCTGGCTGTGTATGTGAGTGCATGCATGTGTCCTCCCTCGGTCTTCCAACAAAGAGTGTACATCGGCTATAAAACAAAGAGTGTAGTACATGATGTACATCTACACTTCCAATGCATTTAGCCTTTAATCTAAATCGATATTGATTGACTAATGCACCAACTTGTGCTGTAGGTATAGGCTACATGTCTATCCTTAATTACAGCATGCAATGTCCTTCATTTAATCTTCTTATCTCAATGGTCGCATGCACACATAAGTCTGCTACTTTTGGGCGTTAATTATGCCCTGGTCAATGTGTAAATCTCTAAATGTACAGTCTTTCACGGACGTAGGGAGTAGGTTGAGCACTTGAGCGTGAGCGTGTGTGTTGCGTTGTGTGCCGCATGGGTGCGTGAGTGTTGCGTGCGTCCATGTGTACGTGTGAGTGTTGCATGTTGCATGCATGCATGCATGCATGGGGCTTACTCCCTCCCATTGACATGTTCATATTTCAAGCTTCCTTTGTTCCCTCCATATGGTGATACTCCCTCTGTTCCCAAATAGTACGGAGTAAAAGCCTCCCTCTATTCCCAAATACGGAGTATTTGTCTTTCTACAGATTTCAACAAGTGACTAGGTACATAGCAAAATGAGTGAAGTGAGCGTAGAGGCATAGGGATACTGTAGAAAGGAAGTCCTCGCGATCCATTATTCCCCATCTCGGTCAGAGAGAACTATTCAACTAGTCTTCACAGTGAAGTGGCAATACATGCTGCAGCAGATGGGACACGTAATTAATAAGCTGAACTAGCGTGTTGGTGTTACTAAATTAGCCTTACCCAGTACTGCCATCATGTTTGCTAGTAGAGCACGCTTCCGCAAATACGCCTACGCACCTCTGTCCTCCATTAACTTACATATGGGCCCTGTTGTGGTATACCCACATGTCATCGGTGTAACTATTTACACTCCGAAGGATGGTATATCCTGGTAGTAGTACTAGTAGAATTGAGATTGAATGCACTTTCTTCCCCGTCTTCCACTCTTCTTCCTCCTCTCTTCCCCATCGTTGGCCGCGCACCATTTACCCCCGCTCACTGCTCGCCCGCCCGCGCCATGTTCCTTGGTAGCTCGCGCGTACCATATCCCCCCGCTCACTGCTCGGCCACACGAGGAGAAGCTTCTTCGCTCGCCCGCCCGAATCCACTTCGCCGCTGGCTCGCAGGCACCGAAAACCCGAATGGCAGAACCGACTGACACGCAGAGCCGTGATTGGAATTCCCTCCCCGATGTTCTCTTGGAGCAGATCTATAGTCGTATGGACCTACTCAGCACCGTCCGTCTGGCCGCATGCTCGGTGTCTTTGTACCGTCTACTCGTCTGCAACCGGCCGGCTCTTTTCAAGACACCCTGCTTGCTGATGCCCGATCCTCGCAGGAGGCCCAGACACCGACTTGACGATCCTACGGAGGTTGCCGTGGTTCCCCTCGACATGCTACCACCACCCGTCCACCTGTCCTTCATGCGCGGCCACTACTGGGCGGGCATGAAGGCCAACTGGATCGTCCTCATCGACCACACCGGTAGTCCGTGGCGTCTCGTGGATATCTACACCCAGCAAGAGATCACCCTTCCATCGTTGGATACCGCCGCCATCGAGCCTCGCGGCCCGGCGGACACTCCTGCCTACTACGCACGAGACGCGTCAAGCTTTTGGCTCGACCTCTGTTTGCAGAAAGTTGTAATTTGCGAAGTGCCCACACCATCAGAAGACTACATGGATTACAAGCTCATTGCCTTGTTCAACATGGGATTAGTCTATCTGGAATCCGGTCGCCATACATGGTTATGGCTCATCATCAATCCTGTTGAGGCAACATTTCTGTCTGATGCTATAGTGCACGATGGCATCGTTTACGCGGTCGACGCACAAATTGGCTGCCT